>NC_079147.1:16910316-17005420 GCF_945859685.1 Eupeodes corollae | reverse complement strand
AGTCTTTTTACCTTCTTTTTGGTTGAAAATTTCGAAGATATAGACATAAATCTGGTTATAAACTTGTAGATTTGTTTAAAGGGAATCGCTTAAAATTTGCAACGGATTTGAAAGAAGACCGGGTAAAAATAGAAGGGGTTGTGGATGGATTCCAGTTCTTAATACCCATATATCTAATAAAAAATGATATTGCGTACCAACTTCAACCACAATATGGTTTCTGCTCTAACAGAAACTTCAACTTCATGTGGTTAAAATTTACGGTTCATAAGCACATCATCCACACATGTTTTTTATATCGAAGTCCAAATCTGGACCGAAATTCAACTTTAACGAATTTGATGCTCTGTCTGACTCCATTCAAAGAATTGTTGCCCATTATCCTCACACTGAAATCGTCATTGCGGGCGATTTCAATGTACACAATTCTTCTTGGCTTCGTTATTCTGGCCAGTCAACACCGGAAGAAAGGTATGTTGAGGTCTTTGCTGAGTTAAATCAATTAACCCAGCTTGTCGATGAGCCAACTCGAATACCTGACGTTGCAGGTCAATCCGCCAACACCCTAGACTTGTTTCTTATCTCTGACCCTAATAAATACACAATTAGTGTATTACCGCCTTAAGGCACATCAGACCATTGTATCGTTTCTGCAAAATTCTCATGTCAAAAAAACCAGTTAAAGAAAAACCCCCTATGAGAACCGTTTGGCAATATTAGTAAGCCAACTGGGACGGTCTCAATGAATTCTTCACGAACTTTAACTGGTCACTATGTTTCCTCGATAGTGACGTAGATCCCAGCGAAGATATGGTTACAAATTTAAATCTTTGTTGAATGAGAGAATTTATCCCGAATAGGGTAAAATTAATCAAACCTAAAGAGAACTCATGGTTTGATTCGAGCTGTGAAGAGGTAATTAGGATCAGAGATGTAAGTTTCCGGATTTATAAAGCCAAACCCTCTGAGGAAAACCGGAATAAGTTCGAACAAGCTAGAAAGACTTGCAACGGCCACATTCGACGAACCAAATTTTTGCATGACCAGAAATTCAGGCAAAAAATACTACAATGTCCCAAAGGTAGTCAAAATTTCTGGTCATTCGTAAGAAATGTGCGTAACACTACGTCTTCGTCGGTTCCGACTCTTGTTTCCAAAGACACTCCCTATGTGAGCTCGATCGATAAAGCCAATTTGCTTGCAGCACATTTTGCTGTTAATTCGACGACACTCTCCGGTAGTCATGAGTCCTCCTGTTCTTGAAAGCGTAAAGGATTCTATGGGACGAATCTCTCTTCGCACTCGTGCATTCGAAAGAGTACTGAGAGACCTTGACATACACAAATCCGCTGGCCCGGATAGTATTCCCCCTATTGTTCTAAAGAAGTGTTCTTCAACACTGGAAAAACCACTGGGTAAGCTTTTCCATCTGTCCTATTCTACAGGTCTCTTCAAGAGTGGATGGAAAACTGCATTTGTCCAGCCTGTACCTAAAAAAGGCGAATAATCCTCCCCCTCTAACTATCGACCAATAGCACTCACGTCCCTTCTTTCCAAGGTCCTATAAACGCTGATTAATTATCAGCTTAAGAAATATCTTGAAGAATGGAAGCTTCTTAATGACCGGCAGTAAGGCTTTCGTAGCAATAGGTCCACTGGCGATCTCATGGTTTATCTCACCGAACAGTGGAACAAATCTTTACATCGTTTTGGAGAAAGTATGATTATTGCACTTGATATTTCAAAAGTATTTGATAGAGTTTGGAACCAAGCTCTCTTATCGAAAATATGTGCTTTTGGTATAGAAGAATCCCTTCTTCGTTGGGTTAAAAATTACCTTTCGGACCGCTCAATTCAAGTAGTGTTGGACGGGTTCAAATCTGATATTCACAAAATAAACACTGGTGTGGCCCAGGGCTCCGTTTTGTCTCCGACGCTCTTCCTTATTTTTATAAATGATCTTTTGTTTGAAACTTCTAACCACTAAATTGTTTAGCTGATGACAGTACCCTCAGCTTTACATATTCGTTTTTAGATTCTCCTCCTTGTCCTTCGGATGTGGAACTTCAACTTCAGCGTATGATAAGCTCATTAAATTCTGATTTCGACAGCATTGTACAATGGGGAATCAAAAACTGTTTAGAATTGAATGCTTCGAAAACTCAATGCTGTCTCCTGTCGTTAAAGCGTAGCCCACCCCCTTTGCTATTCATGAGTGGCACTTGCATCCAGGAAACTAATCAACTTTCAGTTCTCGGTATGAATATCACAGATCACATATTATGGAATGATCACATATTCGATATTGCAAAAAATGCTGCTAGGTGCTTAAGATAACATTTGTCACCTCTTCTGATCTGGCTGTAATTTATAAAGCCTTCATTCGTCCTAAACTTGAATATAACTCGCATATTTGGGCAGGTGCCCCCTAAAACAATTCAGCCGTAATACTCGTATTTCTAGGAATGCACATCAGTTTAACCTTGAGCTCAATTTCGGACGTACTGTCAAGTATAGAGATTCTTTTTTTAACAGCACATCGAGAATGTGGAATGCTTCACCAAGCTCTGTTTTCCCCTATCATTATGATATTCCAATCTTTAAGACCAATGTGCATCGGTATCTCCTCTTTAATACTTCCCTATTTTCCTAGCGCTCGCACTGTGTTTAAACTCTAAACATGTTAAGGATTAATAACCCCTTGACTGCCCTTTTGTTATAAAATAAACTAAGCCAATCTAAATAGAGGTCATGGAAGAACATTTAGTATTGTTTGATATAAAACAACTTCGCACTTTGCTTCGGTTAGCATTGATAAATGAAGAAATTAAATTGAACTCAGAAAGAGATTCTTACAGCCATTTTCGAGAAACAACAAAAACCGTTAAATTAATATTGTTTTATTTCTACCAAATTTCGAAATGTGACATCATAAAAATCGAGAACCAAAAGCGGTCTAGTTGGTCTAAACAGTATTTTTTTGTTACATTGTAAAAAATTGGAAAACAAGCACGCTTAATATTTGAAAATTACAGAATAGCAAAAAAGTTTGGTGATAGTGGAGAGACCTTGGCGATACCTTGTGCAATATTCATAACAGTTATTTAATTAGGTCCTCAGACCTACCAAGTTCGGGGCTGTGCTTCTCGTTCTACTGACTATTCAGCTTCTGGAGTGAGCGGATTTCACTGCATTTCTTTTCCTGTAGCTGTAATGCTGTCATTAACTTTTCGAAGCCTGTGTCCAATCCACTGCTAATTGAGCCTATACATTTTTATAATAGTGCAAATGGGTTCCTGACATAAATAGTTCTTAATTTGATATACGATCTGTTTAGAAAAATCGAAAGATTGTATCATAAGCACCTATTAATGAAGGTTCGCAGTTTGCTGGCAATCGTTGTTGTTATTTACCAACTGCAACTGTATAACAGTCCTGTATCGAAAATTGAGTGCAACAGTTGTAGCTTTGTCTTAAAGCTGAGAGAGTTGTTCTTCCAAACATTGGACACTATCCCGAATGCAGCCGCAGATTTCCCGATACGGGTAGCGATATCTTCTTCGATTCGGCTTTCAGTAGAGGCCATACTTACGAGATACTGAACACTTTCTACTTTTCTACTGGTTGTTCAGCAATGTTTACCAGAGATGAAAAGGGGAAGGTTCCCAGGATGAGCATTTTAGTTTTTCCCCTGTTGATTTTCAATCATTTGATGGAAATCTATTATCCTGTGCGATACCTACCATAATCAAAACTCGAAATTTATTTTGTTAAAATCCTTATTATTTTTCCATTTCCTGTCAATACCGCAGCACATCACTAATCACCAATAAGACAAGAATTGGTGGCATCATGCAACCCTGCTTGTCTCCACTTTTTACTTCAAACAAATAAATCCGACAACCTGCCTCCGTGTAAGATGTGAAATTTAGACTCCTTTATAATAGCTATAAGCTTACCCGTGAAACCTGCCCTCCACAAAGCAAGCCACATAAACTCCATTATGTTGACTATGTTGACAGCATTCATTAGATCGATGAACAGATGGCGAAGTGGTGATCGATATTCGACCGCAAGATGTTTATGTGACCAATACAGGAGGATCTATAGTGCGGAATCCCGCTTACTCAGCACAAGACATTATTACAAGATAGAAGGACAGATACGAAAGAATAACAGACAGAAAGAACAAATGACAACAGCACGCGGAAGGTTTTGAGACGGTCCTCCATCTGTCTACGAACCAAGCTCACTGATGCTTGACTTCGGTGATCGATGGGAACCGAAGCTTTATCAGTGATTAGGCTATTGCCTATGTTCAGAGACCCATGCTGCTTCTATGAGCGGTTGAAGCAATTCGCTCGATGAACTTGGCGCTACTTCCAGAAGGTCTGCGGGAATGCTGAAAAGATTTGATATAAAAATATAATATATTATATATTTTTTAAATTGCCACCATAAGTGACTGTCGCAGCTCCATATCCTTTGTCCTCGAAAACTTCAAACATTTTTTATTTAAATTCTTAAAGTAATTGTGGAGCATTAACATAGCCTTTATTTTTACGTAACCCTAAAGAAGTCTAAACATGTGAAAACTGATGACGTTTTTTCGAGAAATATTCGGATGGAATATAGGACCCAATCAGAGAAGATACTACACTGCCTATAAGCCTAAGAGTTTGTAGGTTTTCGTGTTGGATTAAGAAAGTTCTCAGATCAATTATTCTTAAAAATTTTAATATTACCAACAATATTTTTGATATAAAGAAATAGTATAGTTTGAAAATCTAGTTTTGTTTAGTCGAAAACAAATTTTTACTAATTTTAGTAGAATTTCTTAAAATTTTACAAATTGGATGAATGAAATTAATCGAACATCAATTTTTACAAAATTTGCGAACTATTTTTTGTAGATTTTTTGTATGAAGAAACGGTTGGATTTCTATAAAAAAAAAAGTTTGAAGATAATATTTTTAATTTTTGAAATATTTTTGAGTCGTAAGTAAATTTTTACCAAGTTTGTATTGTTTTTTGTTAGGTTTTTATTTTTGTAAGAAAAAAGATTTTCCTCAATTTTTTAAGTGTTAACAACAATATTTTTTAAAAGATAAAAGAAGTTTTATATCTCAAAGTGTTGAAAAGATATTTGAGTCGAAAATCATTTTTAACAACTTTTATAAATTTTTTTGCTTAGATTTTTATTTTTTGTGAGAATACCGTCAATTAGATTTTTTTCAAAATTTTTCAGAATGTTGAAAACAATATTTCTTATAAGTTATAATTGGTTAGAAGCCATAATGTCAAATTTTTGAAAAGATATTTGAGTCGAAATCAAATTTTTACAAACTTTTGTTAAATTTTCTTTTAGGTTTTTATTTTTTATAAAAAGAATTGTCAATTCGATTTTGCTCAGAATTTTACCAAATGTTAAAAAACGTTATTTGTCGTTATAAAAAATTGTCTTGGAATCATTTTGTATTCGTAAAATTTTCGTGGTCACAAATTTCTTTTTCAGTTTTTTGATTTATAAAAAAACCGTTAATTGGATTATTGTTTTTAAAGATACTTATTTGGTATCACGTTACAATATATTATATACAATTTAATTCAAGTCTCTTGCGTCATTGGTTGATAAGATATTTAAGGCTAACTAAAATTTTAACCTTTTTTTAAACTGCTTTGGTTAAAAAAACCACCCACGTAATTTTCTTAAGAGCCCATTCTGCATCTTTCTGTCTAATTATCTGTATAACAAAATTTATTTGAAGTCGATATCTCTACCGAACCTTGAGCTATGGACGACGAAAAACGTCGCAAACGTCTTTCTAGGGACCTTGAAACGTCGAGGAATGTAAACATTTTCAATTTGACAAATCGGACCGTTACAATAACTTTCTAATTGGAATTTAATAAATAAATAAACAAGGTCTCTATTCCTCCATTTTCTGTCAAGTTTGACCGCACAACATCACTGGTCAGCAATAAGAATAGAATTGGTGACAGTATGCAGCCCTGCCTGACTCCACTTTGGACTTCAAACTAATCCTACAACATACTTACCGTATAGGACGTGACATTTAGACTCATTTGCCTTGATAATAGGAATCAGCTTATCCGGGATACAACTCCTCCGTTATGCAAGCTAGATACATTCTCTTTTATCGCTGCCAAAAGCCTTTCTAAAATCAATGAACTGCAGCTGAAGAGGTGATTAATATTCGATGCACTGTTTGATGACGATTCGCAAGGTGTTGAAGTGATCAATGGAGCAGGGTCCGGTGCGGAATGCTGCTTCTTTAGCGTTGAGCGTTGTTTCGAGTTGTTCTCTCAGATGTTCTAAAATAATTTTCGTTATTATTTTGGCGACTGCAGGCAAAACGCAAACACCTTTCCAGTGTTCGCACTTTATCACAGCTCCTTTATTAGGAGTATGACAATCATTCCTTTCCACTCTTTGGGTTTCACGTGGTTTCAGTAATTCACTCGAAGAACTTGTATTTTTGAAATGGCCACCATAGGTTACTGTCGCAGGACCATATCGTTGTCCTCGAAAATCTCACCAGTTTTTAACTTCCCATAGGAAGTTATTGTAATGGGTCCTATTTGTCGAATTGAAATTTTTGACATTTCTGGACTTTTCAAAAAATTGTACGCAAATTTAGTAAAAATTGATGTTCGGTTATTGATATTTCTCATATTAATTCCATTAATCCAATTTGTAATAATTTAAGAAATGCTTCCTAAATTGGTAAAAATTGTTTTCGGCTAAAAATGAATTATTTAACTTAACTAGATTTTCAAACTAAACTATTTCTTTATATGAAAAATATTATTGTTAATTTTTAACTTTGTAAGAATAATTCAACTGACATCTTTTTTAACCCAACATGAAAACTTTCAAACTTTTAAGCAAAACGAATCGACACACGGGATGGGAAGTTATCACTGTGGGTCGCATCCCAGGCTCTTTTTTCTTTGAATTCTTGAAGTTATTGTAGAGCATAAAAATAGTCCTTATCTTTCTCGTGGAGCTAAAAAAATATAATAATGCGACAATTCTGATTTTAGGTGTAGGCTTCATCACAGATGATAATATTCTGAATCAAATCAAAGCCCAATTAGAAAAGATACAACGACAGGATCTTCATGCTTAATTCGGTTAAATATCATTTGTAGAAAACCTAAATCCAATGACCGAAAATGGGTCGACAAACATTGGTTGTCGTCAACTACAATTTATTTATTTACTTAAGGTGGCGCTACAGTCCTGTGTGAAGGGCCCACCCAACAAACTTCTTCATTTAGCTCGGTCCTAACTAGATGTCAATTTAGCACTCCAAGTTGGGTGAGCTTACTTTCGACTTGTACCAACTGATCCGCGGTCTTCCTCTATTGTTTCCATGCGCACCCAGTCATTTTAGTCGTTGGCCTTTTACCCTTCTGGATAAGTCAACGTCGCTGTACAGCCCGGACAACAAGTCGTTAAATCTTCTCCCCCACTCCTCTTCTATACATACGGGATTGTAGATCACATGAAGAACTTTTATATCGAAACGACCCAAGGTGCTTTCATCAGCTTTTGTCATAGTCCATGCTTCTGCACCGTATAGCAGGACGGGATGATGAGGGTCTTATATAGCGACACTTTGGTGCCTCGAGAGAAAGCTTTGCTACTCAATTGCAGCGCTGGTGTTGTTTTATGCGAAGTCTTTAAATACATCAAAGTTAAGTCTGCCGATGGTGACGTTTTGAGTGAGACGTCGGTGTTGTAAGTCCTTTCTTGATGACAGCATGTACTTTTTTTTGCAATCATTATCGGTTAAGCGCATTTTTTGACGCTTCTGACTCAATACTCACTAAAGTCGCAGTCACATCACGGATAGTTCTTCCGATTATCATTATGTCAATGTCATCTGCATATGCTAGTAATTGGGTGGACCTTTGAAAGAAAGTGCCTCTAGTGTTGACGAAGGAGCTCTGTACTATTCTTTCAAGTACGATGTTAAAAAAAATCGCATGTTTTTACATCGAAAGGTTCTGTTAAGTTGTTTCCAATCTTTATGGAGCAGCGTGATGGATGAGGGATGCCAAAACTATGCATGGCTCTATTAATAGAGCTTAAGCTCGTCCTTGTAGATGCTGTCATTATGCGGCCTTAAGATCGATGAAAAGATGATGTTTGTCGATATAATATTCTGAGTTTCTTACAGGCATATTTACCAAGTCAATGAAAATCAAATACGAGAACCGTTTGGCTTTATGAAAAAGCCAACTGGGACAGTCTCAAGGAAAGGAACTTTATCTGATCAGTATGATTTATCAATAGTGACGATGAGATGGTTCAAAATTTGATTCTGAAATTTTATTCCGAATAGGATTAATAATAAAAAACTTTTTGTTTGACTCGAGCTGTAAAGAGGTTATTAAGACCAGCGATACAAAATTCTGTTGTTATAAAGCCAACCCCATGCTAAGGAAAACCGGAATAAACTCAAACAAGCTAGAAAGAAACAACGGTCATATGCTACAAACCAAATTTTTGCATGACCAGAAATTAAACCAAAATATAATACATTGTTCCAAAAGTATTGATAATTTCTGGTCATCGCCCCTCAAACAGTTCACCTGTTTACTCTTTACCTCAATCTTGGAGGTACTGATGCCAAGTAAAAGGATTCTCTTTTAACAGCACATCAAGAATGTGGAATGCTTTACCTAACCCTGCTTTTCCTTTTCATTTTTATATTCAAAACTATAAGACCAAAGTACTCCGGAATCTGTCTTTAATTCTTTCCTATTTTTCTCAAGCTAATACCAGAAATAAGGACACGATGCAAAGAAGTGTTTGATGTCTTCTAGTTCTAAGGTGTTATAGATTTGTTGCAGATCAGTTCGATGCGGCATAGAGTTAAGATTCAGTATTTCGACTCGGGCTCTAAATATGTAACTAATAGCCTCAGAAGAAAACTCGTTACGGAAATAATAAGCCTGTTATGTTATTTGCTGATTGAGGTTGCAATACACATTTCTTGATAATGTTATTGAGGCTCTTGAAAGATATTCACTGAAGATATGTGCATCAGTTCTGGCGGTTGAAGAAGGATGTCTGAACCATTACTTCAATAGGAAAGTGAGATGCAAAATTCATCACTCCTACTTTAAAACCTAACGATAAATTAAGCCTCAAGCCATCAAGCTCACACTATGTGTAAACTTTAAATATGTTAAAGGTATTAATAACCCTTGACTGATTGTTATTTGTAAAAAAAAATGTTTTATCACTGAAGCTCGATAGGCAGCAATTTTGTAGAGCTTATTGATAAAGATAACTATATGTAGTTCATGAATATTTTGCCTTACTATTTATCTCCCTCTGTTATTGTCCTGCATCTGCAGTTTGCATTTCTGTTTTCGTTAACTTTTTATTGTACGTGTAATATTTCTCCTCTTCGGTAAATCTTAACTTGTATCTTTTTTTTCTTGTAATCTTTGTATCGTTACTTATCCTTTCTGAATAAACTTCTCATATTAGACGGTTGTATTTTTATTCTGCGCAACACTTATTGTTTCAAGAAGACTTCCTTAGCAACAAAAGAAACTTTGTCGACACTTCTCATTTATTTTCTTTGGGTCTTTATTAGCACTAAAAGTCAAAACTTAAAAGCCAACCATTTTGAACGAGTTTGAGGCCAAAATTTGCGCAATAACAAATTTAACCAAATCTATATCGCAGCAGTTATTTTGTGCATTTGTTAAACCTCTGTAAATTATCAAAAAAACATCTAAGCGTTCGTTTTCTTTCAGTTCGAAAGCGTTTTTCAACTTAATGCTTGGCGAAATCACCCCAACCACCTTCATTATTGCAAAAGTTTGTCGTTTTGAACCTTTGGCCTTTAAATCTGTGTCCTTTCGATAGTTTAAATTCAAACCATTGTTCTTTGTCTTTTTTCTTTCAAAACTCTGTTAACTTCTTTGCCCTTTGTTTCAATATTTAAATACGATTTTGTTGACTAAATCTCCAGTAATTTTCACAAAACTTCAAAATAATCTCAGTAAAGAAACTTAATTTTTCGTTGAGCCATCTGGTTTAAATGATTTTCCATGAGGATCCATACAACATTCCCAGGAAAGTTCAACTCTTCGATGCATTAGTTATGTATATTCATTCTCTGGAATTTTCAAAATGATTTCAATCTTATTTCGTTGAAAGTAAAAATACAAAAAAAAAGACTAAACCTTTCCTCTCCTAAACGACGACTTCGACGACGGACGGAAGAGGAAAACTCACTCTGTGCGATATAAACAAAATTGAGGGAAACAAGTTGAACTGTGATTGCCTTGGGTTAAAAGGAAGATTTAACCCTCCCCCCTTCCCTTACGCTTTTACAAAATTGCATTTTATCTTGCTGCATCTTTTATCTTCATTTTGGATATATCCCCTCTAGAGAGTTATCGCGAAGATTACAATTCGATTATAAAGCGTTCCCAGGATATTGTGATTCCATATAACGGTTCTATATGCATGTATATAGCTTGATCCTCCATCACGAAAGGAAATTACTATTCGCTCACTTAGGGTTGAGGGTAAATTTTATACTCGCAGAAAAGTCGCTCTGTATAGTGCGGTAAGCTTTTAAATCGATTTGCATTTTGTCACTGTCGCACGATGTCAATTATTATGACTCACCCTATATCCAAGTACCAAGGTATAGCTATATTTATAAGTATACCTTTTAAGTGACTACAATTTTGGTGGAGAACTATTTTAAGCTCTTGACATATTTATATCGATTGCTTTGATGATGAAATTGGGACATTTATAGATAGATTGGTAAACCAATGAATATTTCGATTAAAATTAGATATGAAAATGGAAATTGTGTAAATTTAACTTAAAAGCATTTAAAAATTTTAAAATCAATCAATTAACTGGACATCGAAAATCTGAATCGTTTAATTAAAATATGACCACAATTTTCCAACAACACATACTCTCGCTTCTTCCTTCCTGCTGATGCCCTTCTGGTCATGGTACTGTAATCACTTTTAATTTTCCATCATTTAATCTCAGTTTGGCATCAACGCAGTGTGTGATTTGGTGTGTCAAATCAAAGTGTGGTCAGATGTTAATTAGAGTCCTGACACACAGCAATACGTGTGATTGGATTAACTCAACAGCAACAAAAAATAAGGATAAAATCAAAAAGCCAGGTGTTTTATGGGATTTGGTTAGCTCATTCCAATGATAGAGGTAAGGTTCGAAAAATTATAAATACTGAAACTTTGATTAGCTTGTGGGCATTTTAAATTAGTGTTGAACATGTTATTGCTATGAATATGTGAATGAAGTCATGGAATTGAGAGTGACTTATGTTTTTAAATAAATTTTATTTTAAATTCAAAACATATCTAACGATGCTCGGTATAGAAAAACCTTAGCCATTTGCAACGACAGCAATTACTCTGAATAAGTTTTGACCATACCAATCACTTTGAGATACAAGAGGGTGAACCCGAAAAAGTAACTGATTAATATGGATTTCCTTTGAGAGCAATAACGACGTTTATGATAATCTGATAAAAATGGGCTTTCGATAGCTAAATACAAGAACAGCAATACTCTTAGTTCTTCTTGAGTGTCTCATGGGGTTCAGATTATTTATATCAATAATTTTTCTCAACAATTTAACTTATTTTTTTAATTAAAATAATTCCCATGAGCTGTGAAGTGTGTACTGCAACAATTTAAGTAATAACATAGTTTCAATAGCCAAATATCATAAAATGACCAGCTTCCAGTGATGAGACTTTATTTCTCTTAAAGGGAAGATAACCTTCAACACTTTTTGGAATAAGGCTATGTTAGCCAATTTTTATGTGGCCGCGGCTCAACAATATATTAAAGCTGTTAATTTCAAGAAGACTTGCCTACCGAAAATATAATCTGCAATGTTATAACGAACCGAAACGAACCTTTGAGCGTTAAGGCTTCTTGGGTTCTATGACATTCCAAATAAAAAGAAACGTTCAGTCTTATTGTACAATAAAATAACTCCGATATATTAAAAAAATTTCATATCGACCAAAAATGGCTTTATCGCCCAAAAACTGTATCAGTAGAAAATACCAAAAAAGCCCAATGTAATATTGTCCAACCCAATTTTTAAATAACATAACGCCCATATTATTAATTGAAATAACACCCAAAAGATGTTTCTGTTTAAACATTCGGGCATTCTGAAATTTTTTTTATTTTGGGCACTATGAACTTTTCTGTTTTAGATCTTTTTGGACAAATGCGATATTAAAGTTTCTTTAAATCCAGATTTTAAAATGCAAAGAATTTCTGCATACACCCAATTTCACACCTACTCCAGATCGTAAAGTGAGCCCAAGTAGCGGGCTTGGGGCTTATACACTTACCTTACTGTTTATAAGCCTTTCAGAGACCGCGACAAAGCAAAATGTTTTCTAAATACAAAATTTTAGGCGTAATATCATTTTTTATACGTTACGACAGTTAAAGTTGGTTTGTGTGATATGACATTTTAGTTAAGCTTTGTGACGTTTTCTTAGTGATATTTTGTTAGGTGATAAAACATAAGCAACGATAGAAATCATAATCTCGTAAAACCCAAATAAAATTTCATGAAGCCCAAATTCAAAATTTAATAGTGTTTTAGAGAAAAGATCAATTAAAAATGTCAGCGTTCTTTTTGGGTTTTATAACAATTTAGGTTTTGGGTGTTATGGTTTTGGCCGAAAAGGCCTAATGACAGTTTTTATAATAAAATTTATTTCTGGCTACAAAACAAAATAAAATGCACGACTGGGTCGCACGAAATTGGTCCTGTATGCAAAGAGTCTGTATAAAAAAGTACCTATATAAGATTTAAAAATGTACCTGTACTTAAGTTTGCCTTCAAAGATATAAATGCCATTTGATTTGTGAAAAAAATCCCAAGACACAACTCATCCTAGAACATTTCATCCCGAAAATAAAAAATATTTGTACGCATAGTTAACGAAAACAATTGTTTGTGTATTAAACTTGTCCTTTGAATAGCTTTATTAACTTCCCAAAGGAGGTTATTTTAATTTTATATAAGAAGAACCAGGATGGAAAATAAATTATCTGGAGATATGAAAGAGGGAGAACATGTATGTATGTTTAAATTGTAAAGCGATCGCCCATTGGTTGTGTAGTAAGTTAGATGACTAAAACGTATAAAGAATCGTTCATTGACGTTCTGCGTTGGCTTTATGCAGATAGATAGATAAAAAAGGTAATGGTTTATGATGATAATGAAGAAATTTTATTGGTGGTAGAAAGTGCTTACTAAAATATAATCACATTCCTTCTTCAGTATAAGAAATTGCTATGCATGTGTTGTTTACAGTGATGCTCTTGTGCGTTTTGGATTTTAGTTACGAAGTGACACGCTAGCAGTACTGTAGATTGGGTTCTAACCCCAGTGGAAAGTTGTTGGAGGCAGCAAACGAGAGAAAACGCGTGAAGTGTTTCCACTAAGGCACCTCTCCTTATTCTTATCTGCAAGGCAAATATTACGGCCATGAAAGAAGTGCGAGAACAAAGGCAGCGTCTATTTGGGTGTGGATTTGTTGTTGGAATTAGTTTCAGGCCAAAAGTCTTGAGTTTCAATAGTGTGAGCGAGCGCATCACAGCAATTCGCATCAAGGCTGAATTCGCTAACATAAGCTTATATACGCGCATGCCCCAACAAAGGAGAAAGATGAAGACACCAAAGACATATTCTTCGAGCTCTTGGACACGACATATGAGCAGTGCCCTGGTTATGACATTAAAATTGTCTTAGGAGATTTTAATGCCAAGCTAGGAAGAAAAGACATCTTTGGTGGCATAATCGGGAGATACAGCCTGCACGACACCACCTTCGACAACGGATTCAGAATGGTCGATTTTGCTGCGGGGCGAGACGTTCTGGTAGCTAGTACGCAATGCACAGATTGATCACATTGCGATCGACGCACGACACTTCTCCAGTAAACAGGATATCCGAACATTACGAGGAGCCAACATTGACTCAGACCACTACCTCGTTGTAGCCAAGTTACGGCTACGGATATCCCGATCCAAGCCAAAACAAGGAAGTAAGAAGATTCGACCTTAGACGGCTACAATCGCAAGAGACTGCCATGTCCTTTTCCGATCGAGTCTCTAGTAATCTCTTAAGGAGTCCTATGCTGCCTGCATTAAGTATTGAAAACCAGTGGGAAAATTGCCTTGCAGCCATCAGAGATGCCACCTCTGAAGTTCTAGGTTTCACACGGCCACAACAGCAAAACCCTTTGACATATGCCGGCAAGCTCACGCAGCGAAACAAGAGGCATACAAAACGGCGATGCACAGAAGGACCAGAGCTGCTCGTGGGCTCTACAAGCCAAAGAGGAGAGAAGAACAGCGGCTTCTTAGATGGAAAAAAAGAGAGCAGATAGGAATGAGGTTCGTAAATTTTACCAAAAGATAAAAAAAATTTTCCGAAGCCACGAACCGAAGCCTGAAAAAAAGATCAGGTGAACAGCGTTGTAGAACCGCAGTCGATGCTGAGAATATGGAAAAATCACTTTTACAATTTATGTATGTACTGGCGATAACTAACCGAATTCCGCTGTAAGGGAGATAGAATAACTCAACCTAGGCGACGCAGATCAACAAATCTACCTACACGACCCAGACGAAGTGAAGATAGCTATATCTAAACTGAAGTCAAACAAAGCTGCTGGAGCTGTTGGCATCGCTTCCGAACTAGTCAAAGCAGCAGGCAATGACTTAGCAGGGAGCTAGCACCAACTTATTTGCAAAATATGGTTGGAAGAAAGCATGCCCGATAAGTGGAATCTCAGCATAGTGTGCCGTGAACATCTAAAGCCATTCTTCAACAACCTGATTGGTCCTTATCAGTGCGGCTTCAGACCAGGAAAGCCACTATCGACCAAATATTCACACTACGGCAGATCTTGGAAAAAACCCAGGAACTTCAAATCGATACCCACCATCTTTGTATCGATTTTAAAGCCACGTATGACAGCATCCATAGGGAAGAGCTCTACAGAGCAATGTCTAGTTTTGGCATCCCTGTCAAACTTATCCATTTGTGCAGAATTATGATGGAGAATGTACCTACGCTACTCTATCAAGGTCGGAAAAGCTCTTACCGATACATTTGATGTCAAAAAAAGTTTTAGACAAGGCGATGCACTGTCATGCGACTTCTTCGACATCGTTCTGGAAAGAATTGTGCAAAACTCAACCGTCAACACTAAAGGCACAATCTTCCAAATGTCCATCCAATTACTCGCATACGCAGATGATATTGACATAATAAGAAGATCAAAGTGTGCATTGCTATAGAAGCGAAGATGGTCCACGACACTGAACAAGGACATGTTGGACAAAACGTCAAAGCGGAATGATAAACTTTATTTCAGTCGTTCGGAGTACACACCTTCACCAACCCTTTCTTTTGTGTTTGAACCATCTGTATGAAAATGGATTGACTTGTCTTTCTATCCTTAAATAAAGATCTCGAAGGATGTTTCGGACGCATTGCAGTTGGGGGATGGTGTAGTCTGTGTGCTTTGGATTTGATTCTAAATACCTAAGAATTACGGAGTGGCCAATGTTGTTGTTAATCCACTGTGATGAAGCTTTGAGGCGAATAGCATCAGAGCTTGCAGCCACAGCTATTTGTTTGCTTAATATATCAAGAGCTGTTAGGTAGTATAATGTGTCCAGTGCAGGCAGATGGGGTCGTGCTAAGCGATTCGCTTATACATAGGCAAGCTGAACGTTGGACTTTATAATTTATCGCGGTTTATAGCTTTCTCTAAAGCAGTCCACCATACTGCCATACCGTACGTTAAAATCGGTCTGATTACCGGTGTGTATAGCCAATGCGTGATTCTGGGTTGTAAACCCCATTTATTACCAATAGCTTTTTTGCAAGAAAAGAGAGCTACAGTAGCTTTTTTGACTCTTTCCTGTACGTTGCGTTTCCAATTTAGTTTTTTGTCTAAGACAAGAACCAGGTATTTAGCCTCGTCTGAGAATTTTAATTGGATTCCTTTAATATAGGGATGGTTGACGAATGGAATTTTGTATCTCCTCGAAAATAAGACCAAATCGGTTTTGTGTGGGTAAACACCCAGTCCACAATGATCAGCCCAAAGTATTAGTCTGCCTAAAGCGTTTTGTAAGAGTTCTTTTAAGGTGCTAAGATGCTATATTTTGACACTACTATAGCAACGTCGTTCGCATAGGGTATCACTCTGAAGGCCTCCGCCTTCCGACTAGTTATGATTTCATTCACCACTAGGTTTCCGGTGTCCCTCTGCTAACAAATCGTTTGCCAGAAGAGTTGCCAGTTTTAAGTTAAATATTCTGCTGTCAGCATTAAATGAATTAACACCCCAAACGAACTCGTTCAGAGATGTTAGTGCAGATTTGATTGCAGATATGTCAACGTTGTTAAAGTCAACTTCAATGACAAGGAAAGCAACCATAATGAACTCCTTATTATGGAGGGAATATGTAATGCTATTTCCACCAATTTACCTTATCAGCAGATATTTTGAGACGAAGAAAGAAGTCTTGTATCTATACTTGCCCTTAAATGGATATCAATAATTCTTTCCAAGGTCTTAAGAAGACTTATAGGTCGTAGATCTTTAAAATTGACTTGCGAGCACTTAGCTGTTTTGGGTATAAAAACAACTTTACTTCTCTCCATGCCGATGGAATATGGATCAGGTAAAGACAGCTACCCGTAGCATGATGGTTAGTGCGTTGGACTGTCATGCAAGAGGTCTTGGGTTCAATCCCTGCCTGTGCCACCATAATTTAAAAAAATAATTTTCGCGGGTACTGCCTCTTGCGAGGAATTGACAAATCCTTCAAGAGTAATTCTTGTCATGAAAAAGTGCTTTCTCAAACTAGCCGTTCGGATTCGGCCTTAAATTGTAGGTCCCTTCCATTCCTGACAACAGTACTCGCACACAGGAATGGTTGCGAGTTGTAAGTCACTAGGCTCTGGTTCACAACGGACTGTTGCGCCACCCCATTTGATTTGAAAGACAGCTGTTCAAAATTGCCTCAAGCATTGGTGCAATTATGTCTGAAGTTTTTTGTATTTCGGCTGGTGTTATTAGATCAGGTCCTGCAGATTTAAGTGGTTTTAAGCTGTTGAGAGCCCATTGTAGCTTGTCCCTTGTGATCAGACCTTGTGGATACGTTGCCTTTGAACTTGAGCATATATGATTGTTGCAAGTTTCGGTTAGAGAACTACCAGGCAAGTGAATATCCAGTTCAGCGATTCATTACTTGAATTTGTCCAAGAGCCGTCTGCATTTTTCAAGCAGCTCGCTAGATTAGTTGAAAGAATTATCCGCAACCTGGAGACTTTAGAAGTTTCTTCTATCGTGCGACAGAAGGATCACCAAGAAGATTTCCTTAGTGCCTTCTTGTAAATTTTTAGGGATTCTTTGTAAGAATTCCAGTGAGAGACTCGTCCTGTGGCTTTTGGCTCTGTTGAAGAGTATCGTTAAATAACTATCGAATTTGTTGAAGAAATCTACTCCTGGATCCCCTATTGTTCTAAAAATTGGTTCAACTAAGAATAAAGCAAAAGTTGTAAATATCGCAGCTTAAAAGTTTGCTCGAGAATCAAAACTCTTGGACACTGAAAAAATCTCGTGTTTTACATAATTGATGAAATTTAAACTACCTGAGAGTTCAATGCAAAATAACTTTTTCGATGTACAATCTACCAAAGTTAAAACAAAATTAGACTTTTTTAAAATTAAAATTTTAATTTCATTCCTACTTAATATCCTAAAATACCCACGATATTGCTTTAGATAATGATTTTCTTCTAATCACATAAATTTTGCTTACCTCACAAAAATGAAAGTAATAAACAAAAAATATTTGACACAAATTATTATCTAATTTTTCTTCACTTTTCCTCCGATTTTTCCATATGATTTATGACCATACGAAACTGTCAGAGCCGCAATTCATTACATTTCCCTTCCATGCCTTTGTACGCAATTCCAATCCCAGTCCCATGGGAAAAATCAAGTCAACGCTCAACGATAATTTTCCTTTAATGCCATTTATCCATGTGCCGGAAGTGATGCGAATATAATTCCGTTAATTAACTCCTCACAGTCGTCGTCGTCCACAGACCCAAATGCTAACGAACAACACCCACATTATATTAATTTATGTTAACATTTCGAATAGGATTAGTCTGATTGTGGTGCTGCTTTTGCTCCTGATGCTGCCGCCGCTGTATAGAAGTTCACTATCAGCTACCAGATTTTCAAATTCTAGCCAACAGCAAAAGAGCCAACATGCCATCATGGCATTTGGTATCGCATCCAGAAGAGTGTTCTTCAGAATAAATGAAATGAATTGATTGGCTTGTTGTTGGTTTAATCAATAAATAATTAAGAAGTAGAGTATCCAGTGGATGTGGCATCTGCTTGTGCACCCGTACCGTCGCCTCCAGCCGCCAGGATGTTGCCCTAAGCGCGGATGCGGACTGGAAATGAGGACGGGAAAGAATGTTTTTGTTTTGTTCATTGTGATTGCGGACGACAAAGCCAAATAAAATTATTGTATTGCTGCGAAGAGGAAACAAAGATACAAAAGTATGCTTTGTTTTTCCTCCTCTTTTCTTTCCTTTAGGATTTCTCTTTTTCATAATATTCGTACCCATAGAACAAAAGACCTGGAAATGGTTATATGACGAGGTCATCAACATTGCCTCAAGGACACGCCAATCCGATGAAGCAAAACGACTTCCCAACGATGATTCACGACGCTCCATGACATTAAACTATAGAGAGCAAGTCACGTGCTTTGGCGTTTTTCGTTTGTAATTTTTCAGGTTTTGCGTGTAGCGATTTTGGTAAATTATTTTGCCTTAAGTGATGACATCAAAGTTTTGCATAAAACTTCTAGCGATGTTAAACAAAGTTTTGTGTCACATCATAAAGAATTTCAAAATTATTCAACTTTGCAAAACTATTTATTGCTATAGTACACTTTTTTGTTATCACATTTTTACTTTGTCATTCAGGAAGAATGAGAGGAAATAGAAATATTGACTTCTTCCTTCCACCAGAAGCAGGATAGGATACATGAAGCAAGCAGGATACATGAAAATAGAACAAAAAATGGAAAATAAACCAACATACTACCAACAACAATGTTCAAATTTTACTTGAATGAATTTCTATGATGGGAAATTTCAGAAAAAGCTGACATTTTCAAGAAGACCACAAAAGCTTCATATGCCACTATTTTTTTTGCGTTTGGCTTTATTGGAACTCAATTATTTATCTTAGTCAAAAATATATCTTTTTGATAGCCTTGATTGCCAATCAGAAGATTCTTTATCAGAGGATCTGAGAGTGAAAGGAAGAAGAACATAATATTCCGGAAGGTAAAAAAAGAGGGTTTATAAAAGCTCAATCGAAAACAGAAAAGTTTGCCATTGACGGAATAAAGTCTTGAGTTTTAACCACAATTTAAAAGAAAAATACACTCAATTCAAAAAGGAAAGTAATTGTATTAGAATCTCATGTCAACGTAAAGGATATGAAAATACCATTTCTGCATGAAGTTCAACGATAGTAAAACCGACATTTTCGACAAATAAAAATGGAAATTAGATTAATCCAAGCTTACATTTTTTTCGGGTTGCCTTATTCTGCCATCTTAAAATAAAGGAAAATTTTCAAGGTGAAAAAAACACGGTTCATCTCTATGATTGTCTAAAACGCATTCGCAAAGTTCTGTTTAGTTACTAACTTAAGGTAGCACTACAGTCCGGGCGGATCTGGGGCTCAACCAAAATGCGTCTCCAGCCCGCTCGGTCCCTAGAAAGCTGTCTCCAGCTTCGCACGCAAAGTTGGTTGAGGTCTTCACCCACCTGTGTGCGCCACCTGAGTCGTGCTCTTCCTCTACTGCGCCGTTCCTCGGGATTGGGTTGGAGCGTTGATGTCAATTCGCTCAACATGACCTAGCCATCTAAGTCGTTGGAATTTAATTCTGTTAACTAGGTCAGTGTCGGATTGGGTGGTGCAACATGCCGTGGAGAACTAGGGCCTAGTGACTTACAACTATCAACCCTTCCTGTGTGTAAGTACTGTTGTCATTGATGGAGGGGACCTACGGTTATTTAAAGCCGAATCCGAACAGAAAAATTTGAGTAAGCACTTTTTCATGAAAAGAATTACTCTTGGAAAATTTGTCAATTCCTTGCAAAAGGCAGTACCCGTGAAAAAACTTTAGATGACACCGGCAGGAATCGATCCCAAGACCTCTGGCATGACAGTTCAACGTACTAACCACCATGCCACGGGTACTACACTGTACAGCTCGTACAGTTCGTCGTTATATCTTCCCCCTCCTTTTCTCTCGAAGCTTCCTAAGACGCTCTCATCTTTCTTTGACAGGGTCCATGCCTCAGCGCCATAAATGAGAACCGGGTTGATGAGTGTCTTATAGATGGTAATTTTAGATGCTCGAGAGAGGACTTAACATTTATATTGCCTTCTAAGTCTACTGAAGCAGAGATTTTCAAGAGTTATTCTCCGTTTGATTTCAGCGCTTGTGTCGTTGACCGTTTTCTGTGTTTATAGCGGTGCTTATGTAGACAAAGTCCTTAACTACCTTGAAGTTATGGCTGCCTATGGTGACGTTTTGTCTAATACGTCACACATACTTGGTCTTGCCCTCATTGACCACTAAACCCATCTTCTTCGCTTCCGACGCAATGCTCAAAAACGCTTTGATCTTCCAGAAGCAGAAGCAGAAGCTGGGGTAAATTCTAGTAGATCGACTGTTGCTCGGGAGAAACAGAAGGCAGATCCACCACTGATTGCTGCACGCATAAGCCAACGCCTATTTTTTGCAAAAAATCACATCACGTGAAATCAAGCTTGGCATACCGTCGTCTTTCCGATGAAAAAAAAAATTAACTTGGGCAGCCCTGATAGATATAGCTTCTATTTCCACGATTTAAGAAATGAATAGTTTAATCTACAAAAAAGGTTCAGCAAAAGAGGTGGTGTGATGGTATGGGGAGCAATCTCCTATTATAGGACAGCGGAGCTGCATTTTCAAAGCTTTAAAATGAAGGCAATCACTTACACATCGATTTTGGAACGAGCAGTTTTCTGAATTATATGGTGGATAACGATGGACTTTTTAAAAACATGGACAACAAAAGCCTGTATTCAGGTGCAAAATGTGAACCTATTACTATGGCCCCCTTATTCTCTTCACCTGAATATTAGCAACTTAATCCAAAATATTTCTACAATACAAACTAAATTCATACTCCATTTATTCATTTTCCAAAAAACCTAAGGGTTTGAAAAATATCGTCATATAAAAACGAAAAAAGCTCATCCCTATTCATGTGACACGAAGTGTGCATTGTCCTAAGGTCAAGAACTGTTGAGCATCATCAAAAGATCCTTGTGTTTAATTTGTAGGGTTTTGAAAATCCATTGAATTTCTAAATTTTATTTTCACATAACATGCGTGGTGTTAAAATTTGTATAATCAATAGAAGTTTGTTGAAAGACTTACACTAATAGGTATGCGGTATTTACAGTTTTAAGACAATACTCATTCAAAATGGAAATCGAAAGCAAATGTGTGTTTGTGGACAGTTGTTGTATAAGAGCTTCTATCAACTCAGTGTTCAGGGTCCATGTCCTATGTTCAATGCTCCACTTAAAATTTTGAAGGCCGTACGTCCCCATTAAGTTTTTTTCTTTTCTCTGTACCAATTATCAAATTGAAAGAAGAAAAACATTTTTAAATTGGCTAAATATTTGCTTGTGATAATGTTTATGAAATTAATAAAACGTGTCTTCTCTCGGAAATAAAAATTATCAAGAAAAACCTCTACTTTCTTCAATCCCTAACCATCACGTCCTGTTTATTGATTTATAATTCATTCAGCTTCGAATAGGATCAAATAATATAATCATAGTCCTATAGTAGGATTATCCTAGGCTCCCCAGCCCCTCACCTGATGCATGATGCCGATGCTGATGTCGTTGTCGTGTTTGCTTTTGCGTAGGCAAACAAATTAACACCGTGATGTCTTTCCAAACCAAAGACGTAGACGAATAAGAAGAAGAAGAAAAAGGTCCTTCGTTAATATAATTCCGTGAACCGTCAAGCTGCTGATGGCGAAGTAGTGAAGTGGTGAAGTGGATTATGTTGTGTTGTCCTCAAAATGAAATGATGTGAATATTTAATTTTATAGAACGAAAATGAAATATTTATAAGAGGCGTAAGTTAAATACGAGTGTACGAGTACGAGCATAATACGGACCTACATTTTGCACAATTTATGAAAGGAAAAGCAGAATTCCATTCACTATTATGTTGTGTACAATGTACACTATATACAGTACGTAATATTCTATACATTAAACCTACGATACGATGACGATACGCGTAAATTGCTCGGAGGCGTTGGACTAAGCTCCGTCGTGACCTAGAAAAAGCTTGAGAGGTTGTTTACTGAATTGTGGGAGGCAGTTTATTTGTTGTTATAAGCTATATGCGTATAACTGTGTGTATGCATAGTAATTAATTTCGAAATCCAAACAATACTAAGCTAATTGGAGAACTTTGATTCACCAATTAGCATGAAGAATCGACATATACATACATAGACATAGGATTTGCTTATGGTATGATTTCATGGTGTGCAAATATTTATAGCAAAACAAATCTTCAGTATATACTTGAAGGGGTGTAGTTTATGTCACTTTAAAGTTAAAGGCTTTGGATTGGTGTCAATAAAGAAGTTTTAATGTAATGAAAACAGTTTATGCATAGGTTTTTCAATCAACTTCTAAAATACTATTGACATTTTTTTTCAACAATGAAATTTTGAACACATTTAAAAATTATCGTATGAAATAAGATTTTAAGAGTCCTAACAAACATTTGATTTTTGAGCGTTAGCTGTTAGGGTTGTCCCAGAAACCCACATCCAAAAATTGCATGTTTTAAAAGTGGGTTACGAGGTTTAGTAAAGGGTGATTTTTTTGAGGTTAGGATTTTCATGCATTAGTATTTGACAGATCACGCGGGATTTCAGACATGGTGTCAAAGAGAAAGATGCTCAGTATGCTTTGACATTTCATCATGAATAGACTTACTAACGAGCAACGCTTGCAAATTATTGAATTTTATTACCAAAATCAGTGTTCGGTTCGAAATGTGTTTCGCGCTTTACGTCCGATTTATGGTCTACATAATCGATCAAGTGAGCAAACAATTAATGCGATTGTGACCAAGTTTTGCACTCAGTTTACTTTATTTGACATTAAACCAACCACACGAATGCGTACAGTGCATACAGAAGAGAATATTGCGTCTGTTTCTGAGAGGGTTGCTGAAGACCGTGAACTGTCGATTCGTCGCCGTTCGCAGCAATTGGGTTTGTGTTATTCGACCACATGGAAGACTTTACGCAAAGATCTTGGTGTAAAACCGTATAAAATACAGCTCGTGCAAGAACTGAAGCCGAACGATCTGCCACAACGTCGAATTTTCAGTGAATGGGTCCTAGAAAAGTTGGCACAAAATCCGCTTTTTTATCGACAAATTTTGTTCAACGATGAGGCTCATTTCTGGTTGAATGGCTACGTAAATAAGCAAAATTGCCACATTTGGAGTGAAGAGCAACCAGAAGCCGTTCAAGAACTGCCCATGCATCCCAAAAAATGCACTGTTTGGTGTGGTTTGTACGCTGGTGGAATCATTGGACCGTATTTTTTCAAAGATGATGTTGGACGCAACGTTACGGTGAATGGCGATCGCTATCGTTCAATGCTAACAAACTTTTTGTTGCCAAAAATGCAAGAACTGAACTTGGTTGACATGTGGTTTCAACAAGATATCGCTACATGCCACACAGCTCGCGATTCTATGGCCATTTTGAGGGAAAACTTCGGAGAACAATTCATCTCAAGGAATGGACCGGTAAGTTGGCCACCAAGATCATGCGATTTGACGCCTTTAGACTATTTTTTGTGGGGCTACGTCAAGTCTAAAATCTACACAAATAAGCCAGCAACTGTTCCAGCTTTGGAAGACAACATTTCCGAAGAAATTCGGGCTATTCCGGCCGAAATGCTCGAAAAAGTTACCCAAAATTGGACTTTCCGAATGGACCACCTAAGACGCAGCCGCGGTCAATAGTTAAATAAAATTATCTTCAAAAAGTAAATGTCATGGACCAATCTAACGTTTCAAATAAAGAATCGATGAGATTTTTCAAATTGTATGCGTTTTTTTTTTAAAAAGTTCTCAAGCTCTTAAAAAATCACCGTTTATATGGAATTTAAATATGCAACTTGATCAATGTGAAAATGGGGAGGGATTGGCAAGCCATTCACGTAGAACGAATAATAACATAAACTCTATACTTTAGGAAAAAGCTAAGGTTGAGCTCAAGGGTAATATAATGGTGGGCATTAATAGAAAAGGGAGCATTGTATTTAAATTTTGGCTATTTCACTAGAGCATAGTTTGTGCTAAAAAAGGATGGAACAAGAAATATTAATACGATGATCGAGTAACATAGTTAAGTTAATGATGTTTATATCACAAATCATCTTCAAGTTATTGGAGAACAAGCCCAGAATTGGGAGTTATACTCAAGGCTGATCTGGCTTGACCAGGAGGAGAGACATATTTTTTTAATCGACTTAGAAAACTCAAACACCTTGCGGCGTTACACTTGTCCTCTATCCACATGAAATTAAAACAATAATCTGATTTGGATGCCGAAAGAATTAATATTTGCAATTCTTACTATCTTACTTAAAGTAACGACAGCATGTACTTTGATTTGCCGTCATTAACAGTTGAATTTATTTTTGCCGCCTCTGCCTCAATACTCACAATAGCCGAATTGACATCACACTGAGTTCTTATTATGTCAATGTCATCAGCATATGCGAGTAATTGGACAGACTTTTGAAAGAAAGTGACGTGCTAGCTCAGCACTATTCATTCAAGTACGATGTTAAAAAAATAGCATGACAGCGCATAACCTTGACTAAAACATTTGTTCACATCGGTGTGTTCTGTTTAGCTGTTTTCAACCTTTATGGAGCAGCATGAATTTTTCATGGTCATCTGAGAAGATACGGATATCAGATGTTGATATCACGTTTTCTTTAAGCCAGGACAAGACTTCTTTTATCGCCAAAAGTTCCGCCTGGAACACTTATCACCGATTTAACTTAACGGTAGACATGTTCAGACGTAGACAGAAGTCTTGTTTCAAGAAATGGATATCAATCAATCTTTCTAAGGTCCTAAGAAGGAATTATGATAGACTTATAGGTCTTAGATCTTTAGGATTGACTTGCGAACAATATACCTGCTTTGGGTATAAAAACAACTTTTACTTCTATCCATGCCGAGGGAATATGGACCAGATATAGATAGCTGGTCAAAATTACCTCAAAGATTGGAACAATAATGTCTGATGCAACGAATAAGAGGCATTTGAAGAAATTTAAGAATTTTGGACGCATTATTAACTTCCCATAGGAAGTTTTTGTAATGGGTCCGATTTTTCAAATTAAAAATTTTGACATTTCTCGACGTTTGAAGGTCCCTAGAGTCGAAATAAAAGAAAAGGCAGAAAGATGCAGAAAGGGCTCTCAAGAAAATTGCATGGGTGGTTTTTTTACCATAGCAGTTTGAAAAAAGGTGAAAATTTTGGTTAACCCTAAATGTCTTACGAACCAAAAACGCTAGAGACTTGAATTAAATTTTATATAATAAATTGTAACGTGATATCAAAGAAATATATTTTTTGAAAAAAATACATTTAACGGTTTTTTTATAAATCAAAAAAAACTGAAAAAAAAATGTGTCACCACGACAATTTTACGACTAAAATATGATTTCATCTCCAAAACAATTTTGTGCAACGAAAAATAATGTTTTTGACATCTGATAAAATTTTGAGGAAAATCGAATTGACAGTTTTTTTTACAAAAAATAAAAACCTAAGAAAAATTTAACAAAAGTTGTTAAAAATTGATTTTCGACTCAAATATCTTTTCAAAAATTGTAGCTATTGACTTCAAACTAATTTTATCGTATTAAAAATATTGTTTTCAACATTCAGTAAAATTTTGAAAAAAATCGAATTGACAGTTTTTGTACAAAAAATTAAAAACAAAAAAAAATAACAAAAGATGATAAAAATTGATTTTCGACCTAAATATCTTTTCAAAAATTTGAAATAATGGCTTCGAGCTAATTTTATCTTATAAGAAATATTGTTTTCAACATTCGATGAAATTTTGAAAAAAATCGAATCGAAAGTTTCTTTTACAAAAAATAAAACTCTAAAAAACACAATACTAAAACTTGGTAAAAATTTACTTTCGACTCAAATACCTTTTCAAAAATTAAAAATATTGTCTTTAAACTTATTTTATTTCACAGAAAATATTGTTTTCGATATTCAGTAATTTTAATATAAAAATTCAACAGTCGGTTTTTTCTTAAAAAATAAAATCTACAAAAATTAGTACGCAAATTTGGTAAAAATTGATACGAATATATATAGACAAACTTTTAAGCAAGACAAATCGACAGACGGGATGGGAAGTTATC
This sequence comes from Eupeodes corollae, assembly GCF_945859685.1. NCBI lineage: Eukaryota > Metazoa > Arthropoda > Insecta > Diptera > Syrphidae > Eupeodes > Eupeodes corollae. Next base: position 16,978,689 of record NC_079147.1, on the reverse strand, counting down.
AGTGTGGGTCGCATCCCACCCTCTTTTTTTTATATCATATAAGAAAGATAGATCCACCCAGATGGCTTTCTTCAGGAACACCCTAGAAAACTTGTATACCAAGTTTTGGAACATCAACAATTTCATATTGGTTACGCTTAAATAAATATGAACCAAACAACTTCAACAATGACAAACTCATTCCATAGGACTCATGTTTTTTTAACAGAATTTTAAAGTTGACTCCACTGAAAGCCTTTGTAAAATCAGCCTATACTTCCTGAATTTGTTTATTATCTGCTAAAGAGTTCGTATCAGAAGTTCGTCTACTCAACTGAATTTAAGACTGTAGATCTGCCCTTCAAAAATCGCAGTTGAAAACAACACACAATTGATTGATATATATATCTTCGACAAGACAATCTATAATCTTTGGAATTATGGAACCATATTAAAAACTATTCCAATAGGATTAGATGTTGCCCACAGGAAATGATTTATAAAAACGAGTAAGACAAAACGGAACCAGAGGGCACACCAGCATTTATATTGTTGGTTTCAGATTCGAATTTGTCCAAAATAACTTGTTTTAAACTAAAACGTTTTCACACGAAAAAAGCTTAAGCTACAACTCTCCAGCCTTAGCTACTAGTAACTTTGCTAGCTAAATTTATCTCGTCCCAAAAACCCACGACGAGTTCTAGTCCATGTAGATATTGGACACAGCTCACAACCTGCAGTCCATAACTATATGTGAAACATGTTTGAAACTCACCAAAGAAAAGTTTTAAAAAATTCTTGCACAAACTTAAGTTTACCATTCAGTAATTTCTTAAACAAAGGTTGGTTAAAAATGAATTTTAAATAAACAAACATAGGCTTTGTCTTTGTTTATACGTATTTTAAACTTTTCATTAGGTACATATCTGAAAATAGATCATGTCAATAATGAAAATTAGACTACATATTGTGAATGTATGTGTATCAAACAAATACGTGCCTCCATTCTAAAAACATCCTTGTATGAATTTTATAAAAAATCTCCTTACTTTTACAAATTACTTAAAATTCCATATAAATTGTTCACATTATTTTTTATGTTAGTACTTTACCTCCTATAAATACGTCGTCGCACTCGTTATAAGCTTATCTTTAGTTATACGAGAGTATTATGAATTTTTTTTTGTCAGTATGACAAATCATAAACATTTAAATTTAAGAAATAAAATAAAAATAAAAATACAAACAATCAAAACAAAGTGCCATCATTTCGTTTAAATCTCTTCTTCTACGTTTTTTGGTTTAGAAGACCAAAAACAAGGAATAGCTATTCAGATAATCTTAGATCTTCTAAGAGAAGATATTTTCTTAGAGAAATTTGCATAAATCTGTCTGCAAAATTTTGTATTATCCCTAACACTATACCTACTAAGCTACGAGTATGCTACTAACTTGTTTACTCCTTTTCATCTACCTATTTGTTGTTGTACACTATAAACATATATATTTCTTTGAGTCTAAAGGAGCTACGAGTATTTTTGGTTAACCTTTGGATAACAAAACGTCTGTCGACTTGGTACGAGCATTGTAAGTATGTCGACAAGAAAATACAAAATTCCTTGCCTGTCAACCCTTCTTTTGTTGAAATCAAGAACTGAACTGTACTGAACTGAACTCAAGTACAAAAGTAGAACTACATTTCGTCCTTACCTATAGATGTATATATTTGTGAAGAAGTATAAAGCATCGTTGAAGAAGGATGCGAGGACAGGCATAGCATGAAGAATATAAATAGCCCAGAGATTCTCTTGGAGTATAAAATTTTTGTTCTGTGTGATGGAAAACTCTTCTTTGCATCTTCAAAAGTTTAACTCGCATAAAGATTAAGCCAAGGACAGGACCAAGTAAGGCGTTACGCTGGCTTAACACCAAAAAGATGGTTTTCACTTTTGTGGATTTGTGTCTACGCCTTAGGGAAATATATTTTGTTTACCGCAGATACAAGTATTTAAACATTCTACCTCCATTAACTTTACTGCATACATACATACATATATATGTGTGTACGAGTATTTGCATGAAAATAAGGTGGAAATAAGGAATGTAGGGTATTAATTGATGTACAAGTAAAATTTATTACACAGGAGTTTATGGGAAATTTTTGTATACCTCCATTTATCTGAAGTGTGATGTACCACAAAATGGAGGAAAAGTTAGTGCTGATAAAATAAAAAAATGTAATTGCTTCAAATACTTATGATGTTAATACCGCACTTTTGTGGATCATCAAACTAAACTCAAGGTTTTACTGAAATGTGTTGCCTGAAGTCATTTATGCCCCATCAACATCATCAAACTACTTTTATAAAATAGGAATTTCAAGAATGAACAAATCTTGCTTGCAACAGCAACCATAAACGTCAAATCAGTTGAATGCAAATTTACTAAACTAAGAGAATTGATTGATTCTGGATCACGAGCTACACTTATAATGGACAACTCAACTTTTGGGACTTAAAAGCGCAATACTTCCTTTTATATATCGTTATTTGCTCAAAACAAGGGTGATTCTTGTTAAAACTTTGTGGTACCGAACCTGAGTTCAACTTATTCAGATTTTACTAGATTGACAAAAAATTATATTTTGTAAGAGATTAAATATCTTAATGAAATAAATTACTGAATTTAATTAAATATCAAAGACACCATCAGGTAACACTTTGTTTTACGATACTAGGTATATGCACGTGTGCTCCAGAAAAATCTCTCATTCTTTTTGCAAACGCTCTTAACAAGTTTATTTTTATAACATTAAATTAAATAATCTAAGAAAAGCTCAACTCATAACAGCATAAACGAATGATGAACAAAACTGCTTCCAATATTTTTAACAGTTAATTTTTGTTATATAGTTTTAAGAAGCTCAAGAGTTTTGTTAATTTTAAGATGTTAAGTACGAATAAAGCATCCAACTGATTAACTTGTCTTCTTTTATTATTTGCATGTGAATTCATTTATGAGTTTTTTTTTAAGTTTAAATTTCTTGTTGCACTATCCATGAGTGGTACTTGCATCGAAGAGACCGAACAGCTTTCAGTCTAAGGTATGTGCATTACAAAACATTTGTTGTGGAGTGATCACATATTTGACATTGCCAAAAATGCTGCAAAGTTCTTAGGTTTTCTCCGAAGATACAAGAAGTTTTTTACGTCTACTGATCTGGCTATAATCTATAAAGCCTATATTCGTCCACAACTCGAGTACAATTCCCATATCTGAGCAGGTGCTTCTATAACCTACTAGACAGATTTTAAAAGAAAGCTCTTAAGATGATAGGTGACCGTTGTCTAACTGAAACCTTTGTATCTCTCGCGCACCGTCTTAAAGTTTCACGCCTGTCATTATTAATACCCGTTCTTCTAGGAATGTTAATCAGTTTACCCTTTTAGCCCAATTCCGGACGTACTGTAAAGTACAGATATTCTTTCTTTAGTTGCACTACATGAATGTGGAATGCTTTACCAGACTCAATGTTTCCCACTCACTAGAATGTGCAGACATTCAAAAGTAATGTGCACCAGTATTTCATTTCTAATCCTCTCCTCCCTTCTTAATTGCACGCAATGTGATTAGTCATGATAAGGGTATTCCTATCCCCTTGAGTGCGCGTATAATATAAAAAAATGAGCGTTTCAAGTTTAGCATGATTATTAACTTCCCATAGGAAGTTATTGTTATGGGTCCGATTTGCCAAATTGAAAATTTTGACATTTCTTGACGTTTCAAGCACCCTAAAATCGAAATATAAGATTTTTAGAAAGATGTCTTTGCGTGTGTGTGTACGTACGTTCGTACGTCCGTACGTTCGCGACGTTTTTTTCGTCATCCATAGCTTAAAAACCAGAAGAGATTTCGATTTCAAATAAATTTTTGTATGCAGATAATAAGGCAGAAAGATGCAAAAAGGGCTCTCAAGGAAATTGCGTGAGTGGTTTTTTTACCATAGCAGTTTATATAATATACTGTAACATGATTCCAAAGAAGTATATTTTTTGAAAAAAATTCATGTAACCGATTTTTTTATAAATCAAAAAAACTAAAAAAAAAAATTTTACGACTGAAATATGATTTCATCTCCAAAACAATTTTGTGCAACGGAGAATAATGTTTTTGACACCTGATAAAATTTTGAGAAAAATCGAATTGACAGTTTTTTTTATAAAAAATAAAAATCTAAAAAAACATTACTCAAAGTTGATAAAAATTGAATATCGTTTCAAATATCTTTTCAAAAACTTGAAATTTAGGCTTCAAACTTATTTAATCTTATAAGAAATATTGTTTTTAACATTCTGACAAATGTTGAGAAAAATCGAATTAACATTTTTCTTAAAAAAAATAAAAACCTTAAAAAGAAATGTATAAAAATTGATTTTCGACTTAAATATTTTTGCAAAACTTTGAGATATTCGCTTTAATTTACTTTTATCTTTCAAAAAATATTGTTGTCAACATTCAGTAAATTTTAGAAAAAAATTCAATTGGCAGTTTTTTTACAAAAAATCGAAAACCGAAAAAAAATTAACAAGAGTAAAAAATGATTGTCGCCTCAAATATCTTTTCAAAAATTTGAAATATTGGCTTCAAACTAATTTTATCTTATACGAAATATTGTTTACTACATTTTTTAAAAAATTGAATTATAGTTTTTTTTTACAAAAAATAAAACCCTAAAAAAAACAATACAAAAACTTGGTAAAAATTTACTTTCGACTCAAATAGTTTTTCAAAAATTAAAAATATGGGCTTCAAACTTATTTTATTTCACAGAATATATTGTTTTCGATATTCAGTAATTTTTATATAAAAATCCAACAAAATACTAGTAGTACTCAAATTTGGTAAAAATTGATGCGACTACATATAGACAAACTTTTAAGCAAGACACATCGACAGACGGGATTTGAAGTTATCAGTGTGGGTTGCATCCCAGCCTCTTTTTTTAAATCAAATTGGAAGTTAAAGTAAATCAAGAATAAGCCCTACAATGTAAACTAGCTGACCCAGCAGACTTTATACTGCCTCAATCCATAAATAAAAGACCTATGCCCAATTTCATAAACAACTTTTAAACATTTAACAAGATTTTAAACTGTAAAATGGGATATTTTGGTTTCACCAAGCGTTTTTAAAGGAAATAAGCTTTTAAACCCCTTTTAAAACTAAATGCCGTTTTTGGCTCATTAAATTTTAAAAGTGTCATTAAAAAATGAAAGTGACAGGTTGACAGCTGATGTTTTACTTCGTAAAATGTTTATTCTCAATATTTTTATATACGGAATGAATAGGTTAACCAATTCAACATTGCATTACTATTTATAATATTATTTTTATGATTTTAATTTTTAATTTGAATATTAGATTCGTCATCTTCATCTGACGAAGAAGAACATCATATATAGTTATACGCCACCGTCCAAGCCACACGATTACTCAAACGTTTGTTTTTGATTAGTTAACTTTGCTGTATTTTGAGATTCTTGTCTTTAATTTCAACATATAATGTTTTCTCATTTTTTCTCACACAATTCGCTTAATAGAAAGAAAAAAGAAGTTTTCTTTTTACAGGGTTGTGAGGAGAACTCTATTTTAACAAAAATATCCCTGAAATTTCCCATTTTTAGCTTGGTGAAACTGAACAAATTTAAAGGCCTGATAAAATTTAAAAAGCTTTTAGATAAAAGTGCTTTTAGTGTTTGTTTATGAAATCGGACACTACACTTTTGTATAAATTATTTTCAATAAAAAAAAAACGTATTGAATAAAAAGGCATTTCCTGAATTAAGCATGAAGTTTTATTATTATTTTCGACACATCATGTTGCGTACTTAAAAGAACAGAGTTTTCCTGAAATACTGGCTATTTATAAGGTTTAAATTTGTATTAACAGACACACACGGTTATGATACAGATTGTTAATCAATTTAAAGCTTTCTCATAAACTATATTTTTTGCTTTGTTTTGTGGTGCGTAAATAAAAAAAGAAGACGGTTTACCGACGCGCGAACACGCGACCTATAATTGTCAATGCGCGAAACAGGTAAACTCCAAGTTGATTCCGCAAACTTTTAAAGACTGTCCTTGCGATTTATTTATTATCATCGCAAATGCCTGACGTACTAGAAATTGTAAGCGTTTTAAATCGAATGGTAGATCCGTTGGAGTCATCGGTATTCGCGGGATTAAGACATCCTTTCCTTTGTATTTTCCTTTTATGATTGTTGACTCAATGACTCTATTCGTCAACTTTTTCACAGCCAGTCTTGTTCCATTGCATAGTCGAGATTGATTAATGTTACGAAGCATGACGACAACTTATCCTTTGTTTAACTGCAAATTGTAAGGTGGTAATCCAGGCAATTCCAGTGAATTTAAAAACTCCGTGGGATAGTTGACTACGTCATCCTGGTTCATAACGGTGTCAACTGATTTGAATTAAAGCAACTGTCCTGGAAGAAAATTCTGAATGGTCGAATTGAAATTCTTGACATCTTTATTTTTCGCTGCCAATATTGCTCAATCACCGAGCCAATTATGTTAATTGAACTTTTACGCTATATCTGGGAAAACACGATGAATAGGCTCCTCTTTTGAATCTGTGATGTGACAGAAATCTGTGGGTAATGTGATGAATCCGTTCGAGGTGTGAATTGTAACTTCATTATTTCCAATATCTGACAACTGCATTAAAACCACATTTGCATTTTCATCATGTTGCAAAAACACTCGGATGTTAGTTGTTAATTGTCTTTACGTCCTGTCAAATTCAATGATTTTAGGCTTGCATTCAGTTCATCAGCAACAGTTGATCGGGAAATAACTTTAACAGTCTGACGAAATTCACCTGACAACAGAATCATGGCCCCACCAAAAATATTTTGGTTGTCACGAAGATCTTTCAATGTTCTGTCCAGCGCCTCCAGTGACCTCTTATGGGCCATTGTTCATTCCATCCCAAACAATTAATTTGCATACCTGTAGGATCTTGCCCATTGCGCTATTTTTGGCGATGTTGCAAATTGGTGTTTCGGTGATTTGCATATTTAATGGTAAAAAAATTTGGCCCTCCCTTACAAAACTATCAGCTGATTGATTTACTATTGGAGGGCAAAATTTTGTTTTCTTATATCGACCTATGTTTTTTGGGAAAGTTGTTGACTTTCATGAGCACATGCACCTCCTTCCCTATCACTTTCCGTTACAAGCTGTATGTATATTTTAGTACAAACTTGAACATTATAAAAAAATATTTTGGTATAATACCTTGAAAGTGGGCTTGCATTCTTAGCCTATCCACTTCATTGTCACTCACTAAATAACGCAATTCTGACATAGCAATACGACTATTTTCTTGATCTGTAACCTTTGAGCCATAAATTTCCGTGTTCTGAAGTGCGACAGAATGATTGACTTATTAGTTGGTTGTCAAAGCTATTTTAAATCAGTACTACTAATAGTTTATCGCGTTCGCGATTCACTTTTGTTTATTTTCGGAACGCGATATTAGATCCCCCAAAGCGCACGCGAAGACCATTTTCATAGATATGATTGAATGTGAACTTTATGTAGCGGTAATAAATTGCAAATTGACTCTTTGACGTTAGGAACATAGGTACCTAAATTGCTAAGACAATAGGGAGTGATTATAACTTAATACGAACTTTATTAAATATTAATAAAATTCTAATTGACTCTTGAAAACGTTTGAATGGAAAATAGAAAAGGTCTGTTTTTAGGGTTTTCCCGGAAATTATTCGATTTTTTCTCGTCTTTTAAACCTTTCCTAGACCAAAACGAACATTTGAAGACTAAGATAAGATAAATCCGTTCAGCCGTTCTTGAGTTTTGGAGAGACTAACGAACAGCAAGTCAATATTTTTAATTATTGAAAAGATATTTGAGTCGAAAATCAATTTTTACCAACTTTTGTTAAATTTTTGTAGGTTTTTAATTGTTCGTACAAAAACTGTGTATTCTATTTTTTTCAACATTTTTCAGAATGTTGAAAGCAATATTTCTAATTAGATAAAATAAAAATAATTTCAAGTTTTTGAAAATATATTTGAATCGATATTCAATTTTTACCATCTTTGTGAAATGTTTTTTTTTTAGATTTTTATTTTTTATAAAAAAAACCGTCAATTTGATTTTTCTCAAAACTTCATCAGATGTCAAAATCATTATTCTTCGTTGCACAAAATTGTTTTGGAGTTGAAATCATTTTTAGTCGTAAAATTTTGGAGGTGACAATTTACTTGTCAGTTTTTTTGATTTATATAAAAGCCGTTATATTGATTTTTTTCAAAAAATATATTTTTTTCAAACGTATTGATATTACGTTACAATATATTATATAAAATTTAATTCAAGTCTCTAACGTTTTTGGTTCGTAAAATATTTAGGGTTAACCAACATTTTCACCTTTTTTTCAAACTGCTATGGTAAAAAAAACCACCCACGCAATTTTCTTGAGAGCCCTTTCTGCATCTGTCTGCCTTATTATCTCTATAACAAAATTTATTTGAAATCGATATCTCTTCTGGTTCTTGAGCTATGGACAACGAAGAAAACGTCGCGAACGTACGGACGTACAGACATCTTTCTAAAAATCTTTTATTTCGACTCTAGGGACCTTGAAACGTCGAGAAATGTCAAAATTTTCAATTTGACAAATCGGACCCATTACAATAACTTCCTATATAAAGTTAAAAATACCATTTTCATAATATTTCTTTTTTGTTATAAAGTTTACAGTACAGCACACATTTGACACATATAGGTAAGGAGGTTTTTAAGTGCTCAAGAGTTAAAAGTTTATCTGCATAAATATAGTCCAGCCGTTTCAGATGCATGATGTTGGTGGCTGATGGATATCGCCTGGACGGAAAATTACGCAGCCAGGAAATGTCTCTTGCAATAAAGCCATATTTGCCCGAGTTGTGTGACATCTGGAATTGTTGAAACCATATTATATTCTCGAAGTCGAATTCTTCAGTAATAGAGAAAGAAAGTCGGTTATCAATCGACCATTACGCTCCGAATCGTCGCGTCGTTCCATCGTTGTTTTCGAAGAAATAAGACCCAATCACTCCCGGACCAAAAAGCTCACCAAATTGTGAATTTTTGTGGATATATTGTTCTCTTTTCAATTACTTGAGGATTCTCAGAACCTCACATATAACAATTTTAAATGTTCTTCGTCACTTAAGAAAATTTAGTTCGAAAAATTCAAATCCACCGCCTGTTGTTTAAGTCACATTCGACGTATCTACGAAGTTATAAATGGTCAGCTATTGTGTAAGCTGGACTTTATATGAATGCAGGTGCGTCCCCATAATATACGGTAAGACAATCCTAATTCCTGAAAACGACCAGGAATCGACACATTCGGGTCTTCGGTGACACTTTCACTCATAGAAGCATTATCATGAAGCATGGTACGAGCACCACTACAGGCCTTAAATATCTTTAACCAAACCAGTCTAATTTTTTAAAATTTAAATCACAAATATTGTATTCTCCCTTAAATTCAAAACTTACTAACTAATAATGACAAAATAATTAATCACATTATACTATCCCAAAAAAATTAGAATAAATTAATAAAAATTATCCTAATTCCAGAACAAAATTGACACCTCTCGCTGTCATTCATTTTATCTCCAATAAACAAGAAATTTCAACACTTTAAAATTCCCGCACTATCTATTCACTTAATTTTTATGTTTTAAAATTCAAGGACCACAACTTTGCCGCTTTGTTGGAAAGCCAACAATTTGTCCCCGCAAAAGCAATTACAAAATAATTCAGTGCTGTTGACGTCGTTGGTTGTTGGTTGCCAGAAATGGAAGAGTAGATCCTATTTCCTATCATCGTTGTCAAAGTTTGGTGTGAATTTACAGCCCTGTTTTTGTGCTTACTCTTGGGAAATTCAATACGAAACCCTTTAATTTCACTCTTCCTCATTGAATACCGCTGCCGCCTTCGTCCTTTTCTTCCTTCTGAGTTTGTTTTCAGAGAGAATTTACAACTCCCTACTGACTATTTGGTAATATAAGACGAGACATCCTTCTTCATGGTTGACTATGTTGGTTGCTTAAGTATTAAGACATCCTTACCACAAAGAGCAACATAAGAGCAACAAATTAAATACACAGGAAGTAGAAAGAGAAAAAAAAACATGGAAGAGTCCTTCTCTAGGAAAAGTCCTTTTTTTCGGTTCTGTTCTTTTTAAGACTGCAAATGATATCGTAAAATTGTTCTTTTGGAATGTATCCATTCTCACAGCAATCACTCGAGTTCGTCTTCTTAAGTAAATGTTGTTGAAGTTGAAAGTAAGTTGTTGATGATGGTTGTGCATCTTGTCTTATATGGAGAGTCAATTAAATGCCATTTCTTACGGGTTAGCAGCTCAGCTCACCCACAGTGCATGACGCTGGACTTACTGAGCAAACAGAAATGACTCAGGAACTTTATGCCCACATCTTGTTTGTTCAATGACTTCGCATTCTTCTACTGCTGTTGCGGTCTATAGCTAGCCACTAAAAATATTTACCTATAAAATAGTTTATTTAGGACAGATCGAATTTCACCTATACCACATAAAAATACTCTCAACGGTGAAAGTATCCTTTGAGGACTATGCTTCAGTTGATACGAAATAATAAATACAAAATAGTCCACGATGTCATTTTTTCAGTAGTTTCTTGGAAAAATAAAATTGGCCTGGACTAAGTGGAAGCTTTGGGATCGAAGTAAGTAGGAGGTTGATTTTAAATAACGATAGGTCTTTGAAGTTTATCTATATTTTACCTCAAACATGATTGCCAATTTTTAATGACGGGTCTGTTGATATGATAATGTAATAAAATGCACATGACTGATGATTGCCTGTCGAAGCTCATTTTAATAATTTCATTTAACAGTCTGTTAAAAGGGACTGATATTAAAATATCGATTCTATTCTTTTGAATGTCAATTTTAAATTACATTTGCAGTCCTGATTAATTTTTTGAACTAAGATTTAATAAATGCAAAACAAAACTGACATCTTGCAAGATATTTCTATAGGTTTTGGAAAATGTGTTGTTGCGGTGTTTCAACAAAGTAAAGAATTCACTTTTTAATTCTCATTTGCTTCGCAATTAATAAGTGTTTTCTAGGAATGACTAATTGGTAAACATTATAAATTGAGTACTAATCGGATCTTTTATAAAGTATGCAAGTGATTTTATAACTGAATCATTTTATTTTTATTCAATTCGAGCTTAATTCTATTATTGATTAGGAATGTAATGATTTGCTTCGATTTTGCGAAATGTTTTGTAGCTGACTTTAATATTTTTAGAGGGTGCTGATTAATAAAATAAAAGGAAATTTGCAGGAAATAAAGTATAAGCTGCTGGGACATCATATTGATTACTAACTTACACTCAATATCTGTTATCATTTGTTAGCCCTGAACTGTTTTTTCTTAGATTGGTTTCCGTTGATTAGTTGTGAATAAGTATTTGGAGATTTAACTCTTAAGTCTGCCACTAGGAGAAAATCTCAATAGGTTTGGCTAATATGATGAGACTAATTTGTAAGATTGGAAAGAAGCTGATAAAAAGTGAAGTCTACTATTGTCGGCTTTAGGTCTATATGTGTAAAAGTCTATTTTAAAACTTCAGCCTCATAAACGTTCAAGGACCTACGGAGAAGTACTCTGACGCAAGAAAGAGACATACAACAAATAAGCCGAAACTAACCTCAACACCAGCCCAAATTATGATTTCTAAGTCATTTTTTGGGATTTGAATGCAAAAGTAGATCGCGAGCAGGTAATCATTCACAACTCAGGCACCCACAGTTTGCATGAGAACTCTAATGACAACGAACTTCGAATCTTAAAATTCGAAGCATCGAAAAACTTGGTCGTTGCGAGTATCAGGTTCCCGGATGAAGATATCTTCAAAGTCACTTGGTGCAGTAGTCACTAGTAACCAGATTGAGCACGTATTGATAGACCGTCACGTCGCCACTGCTCAAGCCTGAAAGTCTGATAACAGTTCAAACGTACCAAGGTGCCAATATCGGCGTATATCACCATCTTATTGTTATGGCGTTCCGATGCCGGATAGCTTCACAAAGGCAAGTTACATTCGACGATCAGGTTCGAATCTCCCCCGAAACGAAAATACAATTAACACCTTTAGTCATGTGTAAGGTAAATGAGATCGGTTAGAGAATAAGTCCTTGAGCTAGTATGACGGGCGTATAAGAGAAGCCTTCTTAGTCAGCAGTCGCAGAGATCGGAAAAACGGCTCCCCAAACAGAAACAAAAAACTGTTTGGGAGAAGAACTTGATTTGTGAATTTGAAGGTAGCCGGGTGCGAGTTCTACCAATCCTACCGAAACGTGAAGCTGTATTCATCAAGCTACATATGTTGCAAGGACAGAGAGGAAAATCTGATTATGGATTCTGGCATACTGAAGCGATTAGAGTGCTAGCACCACCAAACATAGAAGAAGTATAGAAAGCTGAAAAATACTCAAACAAAACAAAGCCCCGAGAGCCGATGGCATTTTAGCAGAGATGTTTTCAACATGGCGGGCCAGCTTAACATCGATCAAATTTAGAAATTAGTGCACATATGGGAACATGAAGAAATGATGAAAAGGTCAAAGTATTTGTAGAGGAAATATATTTTTGTGTATCGTCTATAAGAAACTCCTCTCTATACTACAAGTTGGGATAGCCCAATGCACTTGAATTATCATCGGACAATGTAAATGTGGATCCATTGCAAGTAAACCAATAGCCGATCAGTAAAATGTCTAGAATTTATTATTTCAACTAATTACCTATTTATTGACTTTAAGGCCGCCTAAGATGATATGGCCATGGTAAGACTGTACAAAGCTATGAGAGAGTTTGGCATCTCTAATAAAATGACACTTCTATGTATGTAGACCATTAACAACTTACTCGTAATAAGCACAATTAAAAGAGCCAGAATGATATCCAGACCAAACATTATGTACTCCGACAAGAGGATGATGGTTTTTCCTGCCTCCTCTTCAACGTGGCGTTGACAATTCGTGACTGTGGAACGTCAACAATTAGAACTATTGTGACCAATTCCGGCCAGACAATGGCTTACTTAGGCGACATCGACATTATCGAGAGAACCGAACACAGTTAGAGAATCATGAATTTGAAGTAGTGCAATCCTTTAAATACCTTGGTAGTAGCCGATAACAAACTAGTGCCTAGTTTAGTCTGTCGAAGTTTTTTAAATGCAGCTCTAAGCTGCTGCTGTACAGGACGATGGTTCTAACAGTACTCGCATACGATTCTGAAGACGCTACAATCAAGAACTGTATATGAAATCTACCTCGAAGCTGATATTGTGACAAAATTTAGATTTGTAGACTCCGGTGGGATATACACCAAGCTCGTAGGAATGAAGTGGAAACAGCATGGAAAGTTGTACTAGATGAGATCAGTTAATTTTATTTAAAATAAATATTTAACACAATTTAGTTAATAAAATCAATATGATGCATGTCATTGCTGATTGACAACTTAAGGTAAAGCTTTATGTAAATACAAAAAAGAAAGTGCATTAAAAGATTAAAACGGTTCATTTAAAATTTGATGTCTATATTTAAAAGCTGTTTTGCTATATGCATATACCTTTGTGACATCCATTCCTGTAGAAGACTTATGATTTTAGTATTTGAAAGAAAGTCACTTCCTAGGATAAGTCTTCTTATATCTCTCAATATCGCACATAGTCCAACAAAATGAAAAACATCCTCGCGCTCTTTCAAGTTACATAAAATCGGAAGGCCCTCGCGGTGAGGAATGTAGTTCAAATTAAGGAGTTCTTCTCGTGTCGTGGAAGTAGTTTCTTTCCCGAAAATTGTAGTCTAGTCTATTGTTAATCATACTTTTGGCTTGCTCCATGTATTGTTCTCTTGAGGCTTTATTCAGACGAGCTATTAAGCAATATAAAGTTGGTTTCCATGAGAGAAGGTTACTATAGTTCAGGTCAACATCCTCCTACTCGGGTAACTCTATCCAATATTTAAACCATAAATTTCTTGATTGGATTGTTTGAAGAACTGCTTTCGTTGGAAGACGATAACTTGGCATACCGAGAGCTTGGACAATGTAATTGACGTGCAGCTTGAGTTTTTATGAATAAAGGCGATAAACCCATTTCCAAAATGATCATGTAGTTTGGCGTGCTCGGAAGAATGTGGAAAATCTGTTTTATGTAAAATCTGAGAACCTTTTCCACTTGCTCATATTTCCGTCTTCCCAACGCTTTCGGATAACATTACTTATTCCGATACAGCTTCGAAGACCCATCATGCTGGTTTATCTTCCGATTTATCCTTTTCCATGCTTAAGTTTTTAGTTTTTTTCTTTCACTAAATGTACTCATTCACCTTTAAAGTGCCATTGCTCACTTCCACACGATCTTCCGATCAGCGAAAAGAAGGGCTTTAATGTTAACGTCTGCGTACACGATTCCTGCTCGCAATGCTCCGACTATATCTTCAAGAAACAGTGCAAACAAGCTTGGACTAAGTGCACAGCCCTGTCTAACTTCTGTTTTGGTTTGGAACCACTCTGATAAGCAATATTTTGCAATACTGTCCCGATATTAAGTGACATTCCTAACTGGTAAAGCTTGTACAATAGGGCATTGCGATCCACGTTGTCAAAAGCCACTTTAAAATCAACGAAAAATGCGCAAATAGTTTCTTACATCTTGATAGAAAAAAATCAGTAATCGAGCGAAGTATACAAATGTGAAAGACTGTGGAGTATCCCGATCTGAAGCCAGAGCTATGCAATTGCAACTTACTTAGGAGATTATTAGAATTTATCCATTTATTTAAATGACTGAGCAGAATCGATGTGAATATCTTACGAGTATATGACGAGTTATAAACGACATTCCTCTGTAGTTTTCTGGAACGTCAGTAAGGATCGCTGAACTGTTTTGGGATGGTTCCTTCCTCAAATATCTGGTTGAATACTGCTTTTAGAGAAGTAACAAGAGTCTGTACCATATCTGTAGAATTTTACGGGTATACCAATTGAAATTTGTGAACCTAAAATATTATTTTGTAAGCCAGGTTTGACATACTGATTTAGAAACGTATTTGATGCATCTGAATTCAACAATTGCTCGAAATATGTTTGAAGTCTATTTGAATTAAGCCCCGGAATATTAGCAAATTTTGTTCCATTAAGTTTTTGGACCAGGTTCCGAAATTCAGACGAATTGTTACACTTTGCAAGCAGATGTGCTTGGGCTTTCGAATAGTCTATTTTCTTCCGAGAAGTTTACAATTCTGATTCTACTAAATATAATGGTTTTTTGTAAAAGTTGGAGTACATTTTATGGTAGGTGACAGCTTTTGTTACAGGAATGAGGTTCGTAAATTTAACCAAAGGTTAAAAAAACCTCCCAAGTATACCAGACACGAAACGAAACCTGTAAAGACGATCAGGGGAACATCGTAGTAGAACAGCAGTCGATGTTAAGAATATGGAAAGATAATTTCTCCAAATTATATAACGGCGATGATGAACCGAATTCCGCTGTAAGGGAGATAGAACCACTCAACCTAGGCGACGCAGATCAACAATTCCACCTACCCGAACTCGACGACGTGAAGATAGCTATATCTTAACTCAAGAGAAAGCTGCTGGGGCTGACAGCATCGCTGCCGAACTATTCAAAGCAACAGGCAATGACTTGGTAGGGAGCATGCACCAACTCATCTGCAAAATATGGTCGGAAGAAAGCATCTCAGAGTGGAATCTCAGCATAGTGTGCCCGATACATGAAAAAGGAGACCCTCTAAATTGCGTCAACTACAGAGGCATCAGCCTCCTTAACATTGCATATAAGATCGTCTCTGCCGTATTATGTGAACGTCTGAAGCCATTTGTCAACAACCAGATTGGTCCTTATCAGTGTGGCTTCAGACCAGGAAAGTCCACTATCGACCAAATATTCACACTACGGCAGATCTTGGAAAAACCCAGGAGCTTCAAAACGATACCCACCATCTCTTTATCGATTTTAAAAACGCGTATGACAGCATCTATAGGGAAGAGCTCTACCGATCAATGTCTACTTTTGGCATCCCTGTCAAACTTATCCGTTTGTGCAGAATGACGATGGAGAATGCACGCTGCTCTATCAAGTTCGGAAAAGATCCTACCGATGCATTTGATGTCAAAAAAGGTTTTAGACAAGGCGATGCACTGTCATGCGACTTCTTCAACATCGTTCTGGAAAGAATTGTGCAAAACTCAACCGTCAACACTAGAGGCACAATCTTCCAAAGATCCATCCAATTACTCGGATACGCAGATGATATTGACATAATTGGAAGATCAAAGCGTGATGTCAGTGGAGCGTTTTTGAGCATTGCTAGCAAAGAAAATGGGTTTAGTGGTCAATGAGGGCAAGACCAAGTATATGCTGTCATCAAAAAAGGACACTGAATGACGACGTATTGGACAAAACGTCACCATGGACAGCTATAACTTTGAGGTAGTTAAGGACTTTGTCTACCTAGGCACCGCTGTTAATGCAGACAACAACACCAGCGCTGAAATCAAACGAAGAATAACTCTTGCAAATCGCTGCTTCTTTGGACTTAGAAGGCAATTGAGAAGTAAAGTCCTCTCTCGAGCATGTAAAATCACCATCTATAAGACACTCATCATCCCGGTTCTCATTTATGGCGCTGAGGCCTGGACCTTGTCAAAGAAAGATGAGAGCGTCTCAGGATGCTTCGAGAGAAAAATCCTTCTGTTAATTTTTGGTCCCGTACGCATAGATGGAGAATGGAGGAGAAGATATAACGACGAACTGTACGGGCTGTACAGCGACACTGACCTAGTTAGCAGAATTAAAGTCCAACGGCTTAGATGGCTAGGCATGTAGAGCGAATGGACATCAACGCTTCAGCCCGGAAGATCTTCCCAAACTTAGGTTTCACACCCAGGAGGGAGATTACCTCAACCAAGTTGGTGTGCGAAACTGAAGACAGCTAGTTAGGGACCGAGCTGGCCGAAGACGCATGTTAGTTGAAACCCAGGTCCGCCTCTTACTGCAGCGCCACCTTAAGTAAGTAAGTAAGAGAGTTTTTGTTAGTTTGGCTGAGTTTTTAACCTCCTTATATTAAAGAATATTTTTTAAGTAATGTATCAAAAAAAAATTAGTAAACGGGGAATTAGAAAAAATTTTAAATCACAACTGTTAATTTTTAGTCCAAAACTAATTTTTACCAATTTAAGTAGCATTTCTTAAATTTTTACAAATAGGATCAATGAAATTAGTTTGAGAGATATCGAGAACCCATTATAATTTTTTTTTTAAATTTGCGTACCATTTTTTTGTAGATTTTATTTTTTTATGCAAACAATATTTGCAATCCATAGTCTTAAAATTTTGAAAAGATACTTAAGTCGAAAATAAATTTTAACCAACTTTTGTTAATTTTATTTTAGGTTTTTAATTTTTTGTAAAAAAAAATGTCAATTCCATTTTTCCAGATAAAATAATTTTTGTTGTTCGTAAAATTTTTCGAGGTGATAAATATTTTTTTTTTTTGATTTATAGAAAAAAACCGTTAACTAGAATTTTTTCTAAAACTATATTTGTTTCAAATCTTAAAGCGTTTTTTGTTCCTGAGATATTTAATTAACCAATATTTATTATTTGGTTAACCAACATTTTTAGCTTTTTTCAAATTGCTATGATAACAAGCTTCCCTCTCAATTTTTTTGAGAGCCCTTTCTGCACCTTTCTGCATCATTATCTGTATTTGAAGTCGATATCTCTGCTGGTTCTTGAGCTGTGCACGACGAAAAGAACGTCGTATGGGAAGTTGATAAAATAGAAAACATATATTGAAAATTTTAAATGTATTTATCGCAAATTTTCAAACTATTTACTTTCCATTGAAAGTGTATTGATTATTGATTTTTCCTTGACTATCTTCCATTGTGTACACTTTGCTTCCATCCAGCTATCAGCCATGATTGATAGTTAAGGTGTGAATTATGATTTTAACATAATTTTCACTGAAAGTATTCAAAACTGTCAAAAATAATTATCTCTAATGTACTCAACTTCAAAAAAGTGTGTATAAACTAATAACAACTTACGAACTTTTGACTCTGCTTAAGTTCCTTCAATTCTCAAAGCGTATTCAAGGTTGATGTTATTAAATTGATGAAAGTATGTATCATATTTGTATGCATTTCAACAAAAGAAAAAACTTCTTTCCTACAATTTGTAGGAAAGCTAGAGAAATTATCAATAAATCGCATTTTCCCAGAAGCACTTCCTTGTGTTACGAACTGAATAACTCTTAAAACAGCTTGATACGCCCTTTATACGCTATTTTCAGTAACCTACCAGCATTTTTTCAAAATCTCCCTTTCAATGATATGCGAAACAGAAAAAAACAACCGACGAAAAATTGAATCAGGGGAATTGAAAAACCTCCCAATAAAGGATTTTCTACAGATTTGAAACACAAAAATTCAGGGATTACAGTTAAATCCAGCGGCAGGAATATAGTTAAATCCCAATGTAAACCAAACCGATATCATTTTTCATTTGGAATTACAGATAGAAAACAAAAATCTGCAAATATAGAGGAAAATTTTTTTTCCAGTGATACAATTGAAAATTACCATTGAAATGAAATAAAATGGACGTGACGCAGAAGGTAGGTTTATTTTTTCCTTTCCTTATTTACAAATAGGACCTCTCCGGATGCTCTCGCTCTTTGTGTCAATCATCACGAGATTAGCAAGGACATTCTAAAAATAAACCTCGATGCACAGAATTGACTTTGTCTGTGACAGGAATTGATGATTGATAAATTTAAAACGAATTCCTAATTAAATTCTAGAAGGATATCACCAACCAGGACTATATTTATAAAAAGTATAGGATTTGAGAAGGAAAGGGGTTGTTATAGGAGGTTGATGTTGTTGTAGTGCAAAAAGGGCACAGAAATCGAAATATAAAATTTATTTTATTTTATTCTGCTCGCGCTTATGAGGAGGATTTTAATTTTAATAAAACAACTTTACGTGATGAAACTGTGATTGCTTAAGGCGATAAGGAAAAACTTTGCTTCCTAGTTCCGACCATCAGGACCAAGCAACGAATACGACGACGCCAATGACGTCGACGCCCAACGCTTCCAGTCCGCCTCTTCTCAGAGTGACGATGAAAACAACGATGAAAACATAATGGACCTATGGCTATTTTTGTTCCTTATTCTTGTAAGTTTCAACCCACTTAAGAAAAAAGTTTAATATTTCTACTTCGTTGTTTATAGTTGATCACTTTTAGATACAAAAACCAACTTTCCCTTTAATTAGGTTGTTTGAAAATAGTTTTTTTTGTTTCTTTGTTTTTATTTTGTTTAAGAATATTTTGAGGAAAGTTTGTTTTTGTTGCTTATTTTGTTGTTTATTAATTCCTTCAAGTTTTTGTGCGCATTTAATTGAATTGATTAATGAAGAGAATTTCGTTGAAGTTTTCGTAAAGAAAATTGAACTACGGGGAAAAATTAATAAAATGCGTAGATTTAAATATTTCAAGTTGAAATTTATTGATTTATTTTTGTAGATTAGTGTGATAGTTGTTCAACCATGACTTAACCTTATGGCATTTAAGGATTAGTTATTGATTAACAATTTGTTTCATTAAAATGTAAGTGAGAAAGAGGTAAACACAAAATGTTAGGTAGCTGAAATTACAGTCCAAATCAAATCAATTATCGTTAAAATAACTTCTGATGTCTGGTATTGAATGAATTATACAGGGTGATATGGATAAAAGTATTTTGTTAAGTAGATATGATCTTCATTTAAGAGAATACATTCAGATTGTTTAAGAAAGTCTTCCCGATAGAAGGTATTCCCGTTCTGTATGTTAGATAGGAGCGTTTTCTTTTCAAGTGGAAAAAAGTAGATAGTGATTAATTTTAAAGACTGTACAGGTACACATCGATAACATTTAAACACTAAATACATTAATACATCAAGAAGAAGTGGTTTTTAATTTAAATGTAAACTTAATGTATTCATGCTACGCGTTCATTGAATCGAATCTTTTTTTATGTCCATAATTAAGAAATATACGCAGCGTCCACTACTGTCAAAGGCGACGACGAGTATTTCAAAAAATACTTCATGTTCTTCCATTGTCCAGTGTTTAGTGTTAAGGTATCGTTGTAAGAACGGTTCTAAACAGTGGCGATGAACTAGGGCCTCACACAACAAACTTTTCCATCTAACTCGGTCCCTAGCTAGATGTCTCTTCAGTTGCACACTCCTAATTTGGAGTTTAATCCACGGTCTTCTGCCACTGCGCTGTCGTGAAAGCTTGTATTCGAATGAATTCATTGATTTCCGTTCGCTCTACGCGACCCAGACATCTCAGGTGTTGGACTTTTATAATCCTGGCTAAGTCACTCAATTCTTTCTTATCCCAAGGAAACAGTGGTTAGCAAGAGTTTGTCTTCGTTTGATCTTAGCGCTCGTGTTGTTTTATTAGTTCAAAGTCGATCCTAGGAAGACAAAGTCTTTAACTACCTCAAAGTTACGTATGTCGATGCTGACGTTGGTGTTGTAAGTCCTTACTTGATTTCGGCATGTACTTTGTTTTGCATTCAATACTTACAAAAGCCTTATTGACATCACGCTGAGTTCTTCCGATAATGTCAATGTTATCAGCATATGCTAGTAATTGGACAGACTTTTGAAAAATAGTGCCTCAAGTGTTGACGTTGGAGGTCTGGAATATTCCTTCAAGAACAGTGTTAAAGAAATCTCATGACAGTGCATCACATTGTTTAAAGTCTTTTTTGACATCGAAAGGGTCTTTTATGTTGATTCCAACTTTTACGGAGCAGCACAAATTTTCCATGAACGATTTTGGCTGGGGTGCTTAAAATAGATGCATCCATATGCGGCCTTGAAATCGATGAAAAGATGGTGGTGTCGATTTGATATTCTTGGGTTTTTTCTAGAATCAACCGTAACGTTAATATTCGATAGACTGTGCTGGTCTAAGGCCACACTGATAAGGACCTATCAGGTTGTTGACGATATATATAATTATTACGGCAGAGAAGATGTTGTACGCGATGTTAAGAATACTGAGTCCTCTATAGTTATTGCAGTTTAAAAGGTCACCTTTTTCAGTAACGAGTAAACAATTATAAAGTTCCATTTATAGGGCATGGTTTTTTATCGACTATATCTAAAAAGCGAGACCCAAAAAGATATTGGGGTCTATTTCCCTAATGCACTGTGGCCTAGATCCCATATTATAGTCGGCCCCTGAGCCTTGACGCCTTCATTGCTATTCTGTTTAATGAATATGTGATGTGATTTGAGGTATTAATGGATTGTAACATCATATAAATATCCATTGGGAAATCAGTAGGTTTATTTTTAACTAGCTACATTTCAAGTAACTGTCAAGACTAAACTGAATTTGAACCATTAAAAGATTTATGTTATAGTTTCGAAAGTTCTGTAGTTTAGGAAATATTTGTATAAAACTGCGACTTCAAATGGATAAGTTTAACTGTATCTTGGAGGGCGTTCTTTTTATCCAGCAGTGGGCATCATTATAATCTACAAATAATTTCCAGGTTTAAAATAGAACATTCTTGGTCTTTATTCGGTATTGGTTTGTCTCGTTGCTTGAAACTGTATTTTAGACTGAAATTTAGAGTTTTACATATTTTTAGGACACTTTACCCAAGCTTTGGCACACCTTTCTTCTTACATTAACAAAATCAGCCGTTTTGCAATTCCCTTTATCTTTAGAATAAAATAAAAATTCAAACTCACCAAATTTCAACTTTAAGTAAGTTAAGTTAAGTTAAGTTAAGTTAAGTTAAGTTAAGTTAAGTTAAGTTAAGTTAAGTTAAGTTAAGTTAAGTTAAGTTAAGTTAAGTTAAGTTAAGTTAAGTTAAGTTAAGTTAAGTTAAGTTAAGTTAAGTTAAGTTAAGTTAAGTTAAGTTAAGTTAAGTTAAGTTAAGTTAAGTTAAGTTAAGTTAAGTTAAGTTAAGTTAAGTTAAGTTAAGTTAAGTTAAGTTAAGTTAAGTTAAGTTAAGTTAAGTTAAGTTAAGTTAAGTTAAGTTAAGTTAAGTTAAGTTAAGTTAAGTTAAGTTAAGTTAAGTTAAGTTAAGTTAAGTTAAGTTAAGTTAAGTTAAGTTAAGTTAAGTTAAGTTAAGTTAAGTTAAGTTAAGTTAAGTTAAGTTAAGTTAAGTTAAGTTAAGTTAAGTTAAGTTAAGTTAAGTTAAGTTAAGTTAAGTTAAGTTAAGTTAAGTTAAGTTAAGTTAAGTTAAGTTAAGTTAAGTTAAGTTAAGTTAAGTTAAGTTAAGTTAAGTTAAGTTAAGTTAAGTTAAGTTAAGTTAAGTTAAGTTAAGTTAAGTTAAGTTAAGTTAAGTTAAGTTAAGTTAAGTTAAGTTAAGTTAAGTTAAGTTAAGTTAAGTTAAGTTAAGTTAAGTTAAGTTAAGTTAAGTTAAGTTAAGTTAAGTTAAGTTAAGTTAAGTTAAGTTAAGTTAAGTTAAGTTAAGTTAAGTTAAGTTAAGTTAAGTTAAGTTAAGTTAAGTTAAGTTAAGTTAAGTTAAGTTAAGTTAAGTTAAGTTAAGTTAAGTTAAGTTAAGTTAAGTTAAGTTAAGTTAAGTTAAGTTAAGTTAAGTTAAGTTAAGTTAAGTTAAGTTAAGTTAAGTTAAGTTAAGTTAAGTTAAGTTAAGTTAAGTTAAGTTAAGTTAAGTTAAGTTAAGTTAAGTTAAGTTAAGTTAAGTTAAGTTAAGTTAAGTTAAGTTAAGTTAAGTTAAGTTAAGTTAAGTTAAGTTAAGTTAAGTTAAGTTAAGTTAAGTTAAGTTAAGTTAAGTTAAGTTAAGTTAAGTTAAGTTAAGTTAAGTTAAGTTAAGTTAAGTTAAGTTAAGTTAAGTTAGGTAAAGTTAAGTTAAGTTAAGTTAACTTGCTTAAGTTAACTAAAAATTTGCACTGTACAGTGTAAATCCCGTACAATTCGTCGTTGTATCTTCTTATTCAATCTCCATATATACAGACGCGACCTCACCTGAAGAATGTTTCTCTAGAAGCATCCTAACACCTTCTCATCTTTTTTTCGTCAAGTGCAAGCTTCAGCAGCTAAATGAGAACAGAGGTGATGAGTGTTTTATATGTACATATATGGTAATTTAGATATTCGAGAGAGGACTTTACTACTCAAGGGCGAAATGGAAGGATTTGACAAAACCGGTTGGTTGAAATTTGAAAGCTGTAACTTCTGCAATATGCCCGTTATCATCTGACTATAAGTTCAAAGTCCTTAACTAGAACACTTAACAAATGTTTTTTATAATATTCTTCATATAAATGGTACAAAATTTTAGAGCTGTCTTAAAATTAAATTGTCACGTTATTGTCGGAAAGCCCATAGCAACATAATTTTAGTTTTAACTTCCCTTTGCAATAATTATGCCTTCATTAAGAGCGTATAAAGTGTTTTCAATTAAAAAAAAATAAACTGCACAAAACACTTTCTATGATAATACCTTTAAATTACCCTTAAGGTGCACGAATTAGATTTTATAAACGTAAGTTAGAGCTTATAAGATAAAGAGTATTAAAGATTCTTTAAAAAGCAAAAGGATGCACGTATTTCATTGGAAAGGTTACCTTAGATATATGGGGAAAGTTTTTTAATTGGATTGAGAATCACCTTATGGTGCCAAACCTTTAATTCCGATATCCTCTCTTAAAAAGATAAGCTTTAAATTATGTCGCTTGATATTTGAGAGCATTCGATAACCATACCAAACTTATTTATGTGATTTTAATCTCTTAATCAGAACAAAGCTTTCTATAGAAATTTTCAAAATAAGAATAATTTAAAGCCAAATTTTCACATTGCTATTAGTTTCCTTTTGTTCATTACAATTCAAAGCCTTTTCTGACTCTCAAAATGAAAAAAAGCTTTGAAAGCAAAGTAGCTAAATAAAAAAATATAAATTCCTATTAATTTTATTGTTTCCATTAGGGCCCTATTCGGTGCCACAGCCATAGTTCCTCGTCGTAGCTTATACATTTGGTAGCTACCTTAAGGGAAAACGAAAATTACCCTAATTACTCTGATTATACACTTACACCTAAATACCAACAGAAACGAGAAAAAGTCCTTACAATATTTACCCTTTTGTCCTGTTTGTTCCATTTGAGTCCTACTGAACTGAAAAAAAGTAAAAAGTGTTTCACACGATTCGAGAGAATAAAAGAGAGCGACAGGTACGAGTTTCTAAAAGGGACAAAAACGGAACCAATTAAAACGAACTTATCCTTAGACCCGAAGTTTTTCCGTCGTCCGTCGTCGTCATCGTCCTTGTCGTGAACGTGTCGTAGTCGTATCTCGTATAGTCCTTTGCATTACTATGTATGATTTGGTCTGGTCCCTGGAGTGTGAAAAAGGATTGTTTTGTGCGAGTTCGCATTCGCATGGCTTACCTATAAAAAGCTTGAGCTTGAGCTGAAGGAGCATGGGGTAATCGGAAGTTAAATGAAGCAAACAACCTAACTTAGGTAGATATACATAGATATAACAATTTTTTAAGTTAATTATGAAAAACAGACTTGACTAAAGTTGGTAAGTTGGCTTTGGCAATCCCATGTCACTGGGTCATTAACTCACAGGATGGAAAGGATTCTTTTTCTGTGTTTTTTGTCTTCTTTTTTTGTTTTGTTTTTACTTTGGTTAATTCTTATTCTTTTTTTCTGGTAGGATCTTAAGAAACAAAGGATTACTGGGACATTTTATGTGATTGACATTGTGTCAATTTCAAGCTCAATCCTAAGAGTTAGGCAAACATTTATCATTAACTTTTTCTTTGGGTTCAGTGTTTTTTTTTTCTTGTTTTCTGTGAACAATTTTATTGAGATGACGTTTGATTAATTGAAGAAATTTGTACAAATCGGATGGTAACTAATTTAGAATATCAGGACATCATTTTTTTATTTTTTCAAAGATGAAAATTGTTATTGAAAAAGAGGGTTTATTGACAGATAATCGTTCAATGGAGTTTATGTTAAAACTTTAATTGAAGGGAAGGTTTTTAGAGAGGGTTATGTTGTCGAGGAAGAATGCAATAAGTTCTTGATTGTAACGTCTCTGGAATCGTCCTTCCATCCAGCCATCTTCCTGAAGCAGCATAGAAGCTATAGTAAGGTTTCTAGAATTAAAAAGCTTTAACAGACTAAAGTACGCTCTGTTGGCTATGAGCAACCACCGGTGTATTTCTTCTTCTGTGTTCTTATCGGCTGCTACTATTGATTAAGGAAATTTGAATGATTTGAAGGTTCTTACGATGATATTGATGTCATCTGCCTAAGCCAGTATCTGGATGGGCCTGATAATGCTGGTGGCCCTTGTAGACGTACCAGAGTCACGAAATGCTTCCTTCAACACCAGATTGAAGAGTAAGCAGACCAAACCGTTCATTTTTCAATCCGGCTATTTTAACTTGGCTTGATATATCGGTCATTGTAAATTTACTTGTGACTGATGGTTTTTCATAGTAATGGTAGGTAGAAATGGCGATCTCCACGCAACCTAGCCTGAGATCCAATTAGCGCTGTAGTGCGCCGTTTTGATACCAAAAACTCTTTGACCTTTGATTGAAAGGGAAAGATTTATAGAGAAGCTTCATAGCGATTATGTTAGAGCCGTTTTGTCGCATTGAGAAAAAAGATTAGGTCTCTAATCTTTGTCTCAGATAGCAAGTTCGTGAAAGAATGCTTTTCCAAAGTATTTCATTCTGGTGTTTTCCAAAGCAGGACATTTCCAGAGGAAATGGATTATCGTTTCACTTTCTCTTTGGTCACTACAGCTATGGCAAAAGGTGTTGTAAGATCCTACCCAACTTCTCTGCATGAACTCCTATAGGCCAATGTCCGGTACAAACCGCAACAATCCTGGCTATGTCTTGCCTTGGCCTGCATAGAATATCGTTTGTACGGGTTTTGTTATAGGTGGGCCATATCTTCCTAGATATAAAGCAGTTGCTCCACCTTCGGTTTGATTCAGTTTGGTAGATAGAAAATATTTTACCCTTCATAGCACTAAGAGGAATGTTAACCATTTCCGCAAGTGAGCTATGAAGGGCCGATCCTTGCCTGGCTAGCTCGTCAGCCCGTTCATTTTCCACGATACTACTATGGCCTGGAACCCAGATCAGGGTGACAGCGAGGTTTATATACAGGCTCGCTAGCTCATCGCGACATTGATGAACCAAACAAGATGAGGATGTGGCCGAGTTGATGGCTTTGACACCTGCCTGACTGTCTGTAAAGATAGCCGCATTTCGGTTTTGATTTGGGTTTTGTTTAAGTATCTTACATGCCCCTTTATTGCCAGCAGTTCAGCCTGAAAATCGCTAGCAAAGTCAGGAAGCCTAAAGCATTTGGCTACATTTAGGGACTCAGAAAAAATCTTTGAGCCGTCAGTAAAGATGTTTGTGTTGAAACCTATCGACACGGTGTCATCCTCCCAATCTTCTCTCGATGGGAAGATAACCTTAAAGCCCTTACTAAGATTTTAAGTAGGAGTGCAGTAGTCAGTGTCTACCGAAATAATATCTGAGGGAATTGATTTCGTAGTGTTGCTGTGACCATGAGGTTTTGACAACCAGCTATTTGATTCCTTCAGCCTAATAGCGCTGCATTAAACTATGTATTTAATAAAAAGGTGGATTGGTAGAAGATCCAAAATAACGTTTAAGGCGTCCGTTGGGCAAGTACGCATGGCCCCTGTGGTGCCCACGCAAGCTGTTCTCTGAATTTTTCCCACTTTTTGCCGAAAGTTTTGCTGCAGGCGTAGAAGGCAACACAGGCCTTCTTAACCCGTACTTCAATATTTAGTTTCCAGTTTAGTTTAGGGTCGAGTATAGCTCCCAAATATTTTGCACTGGAAGACAATGATAGGATTTGACCGTTGAGTCGAGGTAGCGTGAAGGGCGGTACTTTAGTTTTGGTGGTAAAGAGCAAAAGTTTAGTTTTACTTTGGTTAACTACTAGTTCACAACTCGTGGCCCAGTTGCTTACTTTCTTAAAAGCTGACTCCGTGATTTCACTAATCACAGAGGTGTACTTTCCTGAAACCAATAGCACCAAATCATCCGCGTAGGCTACCGCCTTCACTCCACATCTCTCTAATTTAACGAGAATTGTATCCATGACCAGAAGCCATAGAAGAGGCGAAAAGACATCACCCTCTGGTGTTCCGCTACTCACGTGTTCTGTGGCGATTGTATTCCCTAGAGTGGCTCGAATCTTCCTACCACTGAGCGTGGAAATAATCCATTCTCGAATGAAGTCTTCTACACCAAACTTAACGAGCGATTCTTCTATGGATTCTGTAAGGACGTTGTTAAAAGCACCTTCTATGTCTAGGAAGGTAGCAAGAGTAAATTCTTTATAATGGATTGTTTGTTCTACAGTACGCACTACCTCATGGAGGGCAGTCTCCGTAGATTTGCCTTTAAGGTAAGCATGCTGAGAGCTTTGGAGAGGTCGTCCAACTAGGATTTCTCTAATATGGTAATCAAGAATGCGCTCCAAGGTTTTAAGCACAAAAGATGTTAAGCTTATTGGTCTGAAATCCTTCGCGGATTCGTGACCTCCCCTACCCACTTTCGGGATAAAAACTACTTTGACCTGTCTCCACGACATGGGCACATGTTTGACAAGGAGACATCCTTTGAAAATTTGTTCCAGCCATGGAGCTGCCAGATCATGCAACTTTTGAAGCATTCCTGGCAGTATGCCATCCATGCCTGCGAATTTATATGGAGAAAAAGTATTGATGGACCACAAAATATTTTCTCTGGTTATAAAGGAATTGACTTGCTCCACATGAGCTACGTTTACATCTGTGGTTTCAAGCGGTTCGGGGTTATCACTCTCGCAACCTGGAAAATGCGCCTTCATCAGTAGCTCAAGAGATTCGGCTGGAGAGGCTGTCCAGGTTCCATCAGGCTTTTTTAGAAATGAAGGATTACAATGTTCCTTCGATAAAACTTTGCTGAGCCTTGCGGAGTCCTTTATGTCTTCGATTGATTGACAGTATTCTCTCCAGCCTTGTCTTTTGGCTGATGACAGGGCTTGCTTGTAAATTTTAAGAGGATCTTTATACGGTTGGTAAAACTTATGTTTGTAGCAGATATTGAAAATTGTTCTCGTCATTTTCCTTAGACTGGACAGTTCTTCATTCCACTAAGAAGGAAGGGTTTTACGGCTATATTTAACTGGGCAAGAGACTCTAAAAGCTTTACTTATAGAAGTTTCAAAGGTTTTCACCTTTGATTCAAGGTCTCCTACCGAGTCAGTGAGATTCGGTAAGTTGCTTCGTTTAGATTTTCATACTAATACTCTGGCTTTAAGAGGCTTTAAGGTCTATAAGCATAAAATAAATATATAAATAACAAATGGTAGCTTTAAATTTTCGACTAATTATATTTAACATTGTTTTGGAAATAGGATGCTTATCATATGTAACTTTGAGTAGACAACTTTTGAAGGACACAAATTTGAATAGCTAAGGGCACTTTCATAAGAAAAGCAGGTAAGTGAAGTAGAAGTATTTGACAGTGTATAATAAACAAAAATAAAAAATGGTGTCAGATACATGGCACCAGCGTATTGAAAGGTCTGAATTTTAATTCCTTATCATCAAATCCGAAAGCATTTATTTTCGATAAAACAGATTGATGACAAACTCCATCTTCTTCTCTTTAGTTATAAAATTTAAATAAAATCGACATTTGTCAAATTAAGTTGTTAAATCAATTTTTTTTAGTTGAAAGTCTGATATTTACGGAAATTGACTCGCTTAACTATAGCACAACGTATACAAATAGTTAAAATCTACAACAAAACTGGTGATTCTACTTTAAGAGGAGATTGTGGTTTACATAATCTTCCAACTACGTAAGCAATTGGTTAAATTCTAAAGAAATTTGAAAAGATTGGATTCTGCAACATCTTTTGCTTGTACCACTGAAAATATTGCTGCGGTAAATGAAAGTGTTGCCGAAGACTATAATGTGTCGATTCCTTTCCTTCTCAGGAATAAGGATTGTTATGCCGTACTTTGCATTTTTATCTACACCTACATCCATATAAAGTACAGCTCACCCAACAACTGAAGACAGCTAACCATTCACAAAGTCGTAGATACGTCGAATATGGGTGATTGAACACTAGGGTGGGTCATTTTTTTAATTTCGCTGATTTGGAATTCTAATAGTAATAAAACGTGGCCAAATGGGCTTTATAATGACCAAATAAAATATTTTTGAAATCCGAATTAATCTTTAGCCTGCGCATCGACAGTGAAAATTACCATAGAAAACATTAAAATCCCACATTCAAATTTTTAAATTTTCAAATTAAATTTTTTTTTTTACAATCAAAGTAGGCTGCGTAAGTAACTTCATTTCTTTAACTTATTTGAAAGCGTCAAATAGTTATTTTTATTCATGTGATTGTGACCAAAACGGTGAAAGTTTGTGTGATAATATCAATAATAATACAAAATAATAATAATATTCTATCGTAGACAAACAGGATTGGAAAAACAGAGTAAGCTCTTTTAAAGTTAGCATCATTTCGAAATGGAAAGAACAAGGCGTTGTTATAAATGTCCAATTTTTGGAGCAATGGAGGAACTTAAAGAAAATATTTTACCAACTTACGCAGATGTTATGAAGTTTTACGAATGGACCAGATTTCATCTTAGGTTAGATAGAAACACAAAGAAAGAACCGTCCTTTTATGATGTAGCGAAAATAGTTTCTCAGAAGATAGAAAATATCTGGAAAAAAGCATCTCTGCCAATAGTTACCAATGCACGAATAATTCAGTTATTGAAATCATACCATGCAAAGTGCAAAAACTTAAATAAATCTTTAAAAAGATGTTCTGACGAAAAGACGCAGATTTTTTTGAAACAAAGCACAGTTTTGTTTGACATTTGCTCATGCAAATGCAAAGACATTTCTAAATGTATCTGTGCAAAAGAAAACAAAGTGCATAAAGAAGATCAAGCCTTTTTATTAGATCAAAGATCTGAGAGTAAAATGAGGATAGGAGGTGTCGATCGTGTAGCTTCTGCCAAATTGCAAAAAAAAATAGAAAGATCAATTAGCCGTTCGACTTCAATAATACAAAAAGAGCAACAGAAAGAACAAAGAAAGGAGCAATTAAACAATTTATCTTCATCGTGTGATTCTGATAGTGACAACCTTTCCATAAGATCTACGTCAAACGGAAATGGAGAGATAAATACAAATAAACCCTCAAAGTCAAAATCAAAGACCAAAAAGACCACTATTCAAAACCTACCTCTGTTATCCAAGACATGTGATCGGTATGGAGTTTCTGATAGGGCAGCAGCCACCATCGTTTCTGCCGCACTTCATGATCTTAAGTCCGATGTAGAGGTGATTGATAAATCTTAAATACGCCGAGAAAGAAACAAAGTACGGACCGAATTAACATCCAAAGCTTTATGTTCAAATGTCCCTGCTTTGTATTTCGATGGGAGAAAAGACAGAACTCTTGGTGTCGTTAAAAAGGGTAACAAAAGATACAAACAAGTTTTGACAGAGGAACATATTTCTATCATAAAGGAGCCGGAATCTATATTTTTAGGATACACGACACCACAGCAGGGTACTGCAAAAGGTATAGAAGCATCCATTTTTTCACTGTTTCAAAAAGACTTGATGACTTACTAGCTGTTGGCTGTGATGGCACAGCTACAAATACAGGCAAATTAAATGGTGTTATTAGAATAATGGAAAAATGGATAGGGCGTCCTTTGCAATGGATAGTGTGTTTGTTTCATTTAAATGAACTTCCACTCAGACATCTATTCATAAAGCTTGATGGTGCAACTACAAGCTATGTATTATAAAATATAATTCCATTCCCAGTACGCTGGCAGATTTGTCAGCAAAGGATTTAAGTACAGATCAGAAGGACCTGTATGAAATTGCAACTGCAGTGATCACCGGAAATTTTCCATCTGACTTAGCAAATAAAGCGCCTGGAAAAATGTCTCATGCCCGAAGGCTTACGAAAGCGAACAGAATACTACAACTTTACATATCTACAGCAAATCCATCGCAAAATTTAATTCATTTGGCTGAGTTTGTTGTAAAGGTTTATGCACCAGTATGGTTTCAGATAAAGATGCATTCAACTTGCAAGGACGGTTCAAGACATTTTTGGAAACTTATTGAGGAGTCTCGATATCTTTTTCCTGAACTCAAGCAAGTTATAGATCCAGTAATCCAGCGAAATGCATACTTTGCACACCCTGAAAACCTTTTATTATCAATGTTAACAGATAGTACACTACACGTTCGGGAGCTTGCTGCCAGAAGAATTCTCAAAGCTAGAAGTTCGACTCTTAAAAGAAACGTGCCACGAGTTTTTGAAGTCCCAAAAATTAATTTGTATGCTTCATCATACACTGATATGATAGATTGGCAGCAGAAAATTTATGAACCCCCAGTTTTAAAAGATGTTCCTAATGATGAAATTTTGAAAATTATAAATTCAAGGGGTGAAAGCAACTTAACGTTTTTGAGGCTGCCTTGTCACACCCAAGCAGTCGAACGTTCTGTCAAAATTGTTACCGAAGCTGCGATGTCTGCATGTGATGACAAATCTAGACAGGGTCTAATTCAAGCAAAAATAGCGTCCAGAAAATTCATGCCGAAATTTGAAAGCAAACGTGACTTTAATGTTAATTTTAATCAACTTACCCTTACCATACCTAACAACTTATATTTACAAGACGTAAGACAAGATAGGCATATTTAATGAAATTATATTTATTTTTTAAACTCATTCAATATTAAAAATCTTTTCATTCGAAAAAAAAGAGGCTGGGATGCGACCCACACTGATAACTTCCCATCCCGTCTGTCGATTTGTCTTGCTTAAAAGTTTGTCTATATGTACTAGTATCAATTTTACCAAATTTGCGTACTATTTTTTGTAGATTTTATTTTTTATGAAAAAAACGGACTGTTGGATTTTTATATACAAATTTCTGAATATTGAAAACAATATTTTCTCTGAAATAAAATAAGTTTGAACCCAATATTTTTAATTTTTGAAAAGCTATTTGAGCCGAAAGTAAATTTTTACCAAGTTTTAGTATTGTTTTTTTTTAGAGTTTTATTTTTTGTAAAAAAAACTGTCAATTCGAATTTTTTAAAAATTTTACCAACTGTTGAAAACAATATTTCTTATAAGATAAAATTAGTTTGAAGCCAATATTTAAATTTTTTGAAGAGATATTTGAGTCGAAAATCAATTTTTACCAACTTTTATACATTTTTTTTCAGGTTTTTATTTTTTGTAAAAAAACTGTCAATTCGATTTTTCTCAAAATTTGTCCTTATGTTGAAAACAATATTTCTTAAAAAAAAAAATAAGTTAGAACCTTTTATCTCAAAGTGTTTAAGAGATATTTGAGTCGAAAATCATTTTTTACGAACTTTTGTTAATTTTTTTTTCGGTTTTTTATTTTTGTACAAAAACTGTCAAATCGATTTTTTTCAAACTTTAACTGAATGTTGACAACAAGATGTTTTGAAAGATAAAAGTAAATTAAAGCCAATATCTCAAAGTTTTGAAAAGATATTTGAGTCGAAAATCAATTTTTACCAATTTGTATACATTTTTTTTAGGTTTATATTTTTTGTAAAAAAAACTGTCAATTAGATTTTTCTCAAAATTTTATCAGATGTCAAAAACATTATTTTTCGGTGCACAAAATTGTTTTAAAGATGAAATCATATTTTAGTCGTAAAATTTTGGAGGTGACAAATTTTTTTTTCACTTTTATTGATTTATAAAAAACCGTTATATTGATTTTTTTCAAAAAATATTCCTGTTTTGTGTCACGTTACAATATATTATATAAAATTTAATTCAAGTCTCTAGCATTTTTGGTTCGTAAGATATTTAGGGTTAACCAAAATTTTCACCTTTTTTTCAAACTGCTATGGTAAAAAAAACACCCACGCAATTTTCTTGAGAGCCCTTTCTGCATCTTTTTGCCTTATTATCTGTATAACAAAATTTATTTGAAGTCGATATCTCTTCTGGTTCTTGAGCTATGGACGACGAAAAAAACGTCGCGAACGTACGGACGTACGGACGTACAAACGTACGTACACACGCACGCACAGACATCTTTCTAAAAATCTTTTATTTCGACTCTAGGGACCTTGAAACGTCGAGAAATGTCAAAATTTTCAATTTGACAAATCGGACCCATTACAATAACTTCCTATGGGAAGTTAAAAATATTTCATTCTCATTTTTCTCGTGCCACAGTTTAATCCCTTTGACTTTTCCCTCGATAAATTTTTGAAGTCAAGGTGTCAAAATATGATCTTTAGAGCGTCAATAGTTCTTTATATATGTTGATGATCTCTAATCGGCATTGAAATGGATCTGTTGAATATATCTAATTCTGTGGACATTATATATCTCGTCCGAAGTAATTTTAGTGGTATTCGTTCTTGAACTGCGTTCATAAGCGGTCAAATGTGGGCAATGTGAAAACAACTACTTTTTGGGCTACTCATCTTCTGAAACATATATAGAAAACTTTAGAAGAACCCAAGTCCCGAAAAATATTGCAGTATTATTGTAACAATAGCGAAACAGAACCCAAATTTACATAATATTACTAAAGTAAATATTTTAGAAAAATTAGATAACCAATTTATATCAAATGAATGTTTTAGAAAACAAGGTCTTTAAAGTTTTGTAACTGAATTTATTGCACGTTATGTAAACGACTGTTTATTCATTTATAATGATGATGATAATATAAAAGCCCATTTAATTTTAATCTGGCCAAAACTTATAACTTTTTTATTAACTTCAAAACTTATGCTTATTTTAAAGTAGAGTAAACGTTCAAGACCACTATTAAAATAAAAACCACACTCCTTAAATTTAGTTAAATTATTTTTTATTTGCTCCTTCACTATACCTTGCTTCATATCAACCACAAATGAGTTCCTCAATGTTTTTTATAACTACTGCAAGACTGCAGTTCTCTTAAATCAACACAAAACAGAGAATAATTTCGACACACTTATATGCTTCGCCACTTCTTTTTTTTTTTTTTCATTGTTGATAAAATAAAGGATGACAATAAAAACAAAAAATCTTTTTTTTTAACTTTAAAATGCTCACTTTTTCATCTACAAGAAAAAAATACCCTACATAAATTAGTATATGTTCATACTCGTATATAACTGACAGACGAACGGAACGCAACGCAAGGATTTGAAAACTTTTAAATGTAAAATAACTCGCGAAAATGAACAAAAAGATGTTTTTGGGCGGACGATAAATCGCAGACCATAAAATTCACATTTACGTAAGTACCATATAGAAAAAGCTAGTACTTGGTTTTGCTTTGGGCCGGGCCGGGCGCGACGAACGGAAAAGTTCACAGTAAGTTCTTAGGGTTACCATCTGGATGGATTGTTTCAAAAAACGAAATGAACATTTATTAGCTTTTTTGGAAAAAAAAAATTAATAATTTCGCGATATTTTAAGCTACTTCCAATTCAAGGCTCTCCATTAGTAAAATCAAGGAAGAAGCTGGGGTAAAGGCCAGTAGTTCAAATTTTGATGGGATAATACAAAAGGTAGACCATATACGACAACGAACTCTGAAGAAAAAAACACCTTTGAATGCTGTACGAAAGAGCCAAGACCTACAGCAGCAAATCACAAGATAATGAACCAATACATACCGCATGTCCAACAAAAGCCTGGGCAAAATGTGAAAGTATAATCATAACCCCAATATTCTAGATATTCTAGGGATAAGAAAATCACTGAAAACGTGTAGGGATGGCTTTCAAGAAAAGTCTACGAAGGAGAACATATTACTTAAGGTGGTGCTGCAGTCCTTTGTGAACTAGGACATCACCCAAAAAACTTATTCATCTATCTCGGTCACTAGCTAGATGTCTCCAGTTTCGCGCTTCGAGTTTTGTGAAGTCACTTTCCACTTGTGCTCGCCACCTGATACGTGGTCTTTCTCTACTGCGCTGTCCTGTGAGTGTTAATTCGAAGACTTTCCGGGCGGGAGAATTGGATGACATGCGCTCTACTTGACGCAACCATCTCATTCATTATATTTGTACCCTTCTGGCTAATTCTAAGTCTCTGTTTAACAAGTACAGCTCGTCGCGTCGTTCCATCTTCTACTCCACTCCCTTTCGATGCATAAGGGACCGTGGATCACACGAAGAACTTTTCTTTCGAAACGACCCAAGGTGCTCTCATCCGCTTTTATCATAGTCCATGCTTCTGCACCGTATAGCACCGTAAGACAAGTATAACGGGGATGATAAGTGTCTTACATACCGAAACTTTGGTCCTTCGAGTGAGGACTTTACCACTCACTTTCTTTCTTAGCCCAAAAAAACAGCGGTTAGCAAGAGTTATTCTGCGTTTGATCTCAGAGCTGGTGTTGTTTTCTGCATTAACAGCGGTGCCTTGGTAGACGAAGTCCTTGACCACCTCAAAGTAACGTTGTCGATGGTGACGTTTTGACCAAGATGTCGGTATTATATGTCCTTTCTTGATGACAGCATGTACTTTGTTTTGCCCTCATTAACCGTTTAACTAGTTTTTGCTGCCTCTGCGTCAATACTCACAAAAGCCAAATTGCCATCACGCTGAGTTTTTTCTATTATGTCAATGTCATCATCATATGCTAGTAATTGGAGAGACTTTTGAAAGGTAGTGCCTCTAGTGTGAGCTCTGCGCTATTCTTTCAAGTACGGTGTTAAAAAAATAGCATGACAGCGCATCACCTTGTCTAAAACCTTTTTTTGGGATCGAAAGGTTCTGTTTGTGTTCAACCTTTATGGAGCAGCGTGCATTCTCATGAGCAGCTCTCGTCCTTTTTTCCAGTGCCACTTGTTTGACTGCATTTGCCTGCCGACATTCCTCATCAAACCAGGGGCTCCTTGTTGGTATTTTCTTGAAACCCAGCTTATCAGAGGCGGGGTCTCTGATTGCATCTTAGAAATTTTTCTTGCAATTGTAGCCGTTCAACGTTGTACCTTCTCCCAGCATCTCCCTGTTTTGCCTTGGGTATTGAATCCCGAACTGCTACCTAGGCTACAACTCGAAAAGTTCGGACATCCATGATTCTGAAAGCGTGTCCATCTCAATATGGCCAATCTGATTGACGGTAGATCGATCTGGAGAACTCGAAGTTCCTTTGTGGATGTTTAGGTGTGGAAAACGCGTACTGGCTACCACTACGTTTCGGCCCGCAGCAAAATCTATGAGCCTGAATACGTTGTCGGAAGTGTTGTCGAGCAGGCTGTGTTGGATGCTGCCACAATCGGAATGTCAACTTACCATTAATCTAATGTGGGATTAAAAATCACCAACTGTTATACAAATTTCATAAAAAGAAGGTCAGATGGAGGTTATTACAAGAACCATGGACACTTCGGTTTAAATTGTGATTTGAAAAGGGTGTTTTCTAAAATAGAGAAAAATTTAATAAATTTGAAGTTTTGAGTTTCCTTTTATATTTTTTTATAACAAAATCAAACTTTTTGTGCAAAACATTTTGGTCCTTCGTTGCCTATTAAAAAGCGAACCATAAACACTTAATTTTGCTACACAAATCCTCAAAAATTAAAAGAGTGTGTGCCGACATCTTGTCGTTTGATAATATATATTTAAACTTTTAAAATTACAAACTACATTGAAACAAGTTTTCATTGATAAAATAATTTATAAAAAATAAAGAAATTCGTGCAATCCATCGCCGATCATCTGAAGAGTAATCAAATCGCTACCCATCGCAAACAGCTACCCTTCGCCAATCGCTACCCATCACCAATCGCAACCCACCACAAAGCGCCATCAATTTTTAGCAGTCATTTATCTGGAATAAGTACAAAAATCACAGTAAGTACACTTTTCGTTTATTTGTTGAAACAATTACGATTATAAAAATATAATTTGTTTTATAAATACAAACAATGAATGCAACCAAGATCGTAAAACACACCTGCACGCAAATTTCAAAAGATTTTGAAAATTTTAAAAAGACTGTGAGCCCCACTCGGAGAACCAAAAATTATGTAACCACACGTCTCGAAACCCTTGAAGGCAATTGGGTGAACATAAAAAACCAATATCAAATAGTGATTTGCAGTGATGACGTCAAAGAAGATGTAGTAAAAAGCACCGAAGAATTGTTTAATGAAGCAAATGAGATATATACGCTCTACAGATCTATGCTATTAGATGAGTTGGACAAGTTTGCAGAGGCGAAAGCGAAAGAAATACCTCCTGCTGTTCCTCCAGTTGCAAAATCTGACGATAATAAGCATCACGATGTACGCTTACCCAAAATTAATCCTCCGACTTTTACGGGTGAATATCAGAATTGGCGTTCATTTAGAGATCAATTCGTTTCTTTGGTCCATAGCAATAAATCACTAACAAATATAGAAAAGCTTCATTATTTAAAGTCATGCTGTAAAGAAGGAGCAGGCATTTTGCTCGAACATATAAACGTAGATGATGCTAGCTATGAAAAGGCATGGGAATTATTAAATTCACGGTATGATTTTAAGAGAATTCTTGTTAATAACGAGTTAAAGTTGTTTTATGAATTACCAGTAATTCATGAGGAGAATTCGAAAGGTATCCGCGAATTGTTGGATAATTCAACCAAAATTTTACACGCCCTCACAAACCTAGGACTGCCAGTCCAACATTGGGATGCAATCATCATTTTCATGTTTTTAAAAAAGCTTCCATCAACAGTACAAACGAAATGGGAAGCAACACTTGGAACTAAGAAAGAGATACCCACTTATAAGGAGTTTTCGGATTTCTTAGAGACAAGATTCCGAACACTGGAAATGGTTGATGAGCAACAAAATGTGAAATCAACCTCAACACATAAAAAACCATTAAAAACAGTATTTCATGTTAATGCTGAAACAGCAAATTTTTCATGCAAACTGTGCCATAAGGGTGCACACTCATTAAGAACATGTACAAAGTTTTTAAAAATGGATGTCAACACAAGGCAACGAACTGTAAAACAATTAGGGAACTGTTTTAACTGCTTGGCATATAGCCATAAGACAAATAGTTGCCCTAGTGATAAAAAATGCCATTTTTGTCAAAAGCAACATAATTCATTGCTTCATTTCGGTAACGCACAAAACCAACTCAACTTACACAATCAACAAAACACATACCAACGACAAACATTCACTCAAGCTAATCAATTACCACCCAATTCAAATAACACAATCTCTCAAACTCAAACCAGAACTATGCCACACAATAAAACAAATTCATTCAACAACACAAATCCAAACACATATAACACAAACAGCTCACATGCACACCATATATCAACAGAATTCAATCCAAATGCATCAGCCTTCTATCCAAACGATCCACCACCATCAACATCATCAAATTGCTTTCACTTAAAGGACTTTAAAAATACACAAATTTTACTTGCAACAGCAATCATAAAAGTCAAATCAGCTGATGGAAACTTTATAAAATTAAGAGCTTTGATTGATCCTGGATCACAAGCTACGTTTATAACGGAATCAGCATCTCAACTTTTGCGACTCAAAAAATACAATACTTCATTTGATATTTCGGTATTAGGGAAGATTAAGCGTGCGAAAATCACTTTTTAGAACACGTCAAGAGGTTGCCGGGAGGGCGTTTTGAAGTATCGTTACCTTTCAAGGCAAATCAACGGCCAGAGCTAAAATCAACACAACAAACAGCATTAAGGATGTATTACAAGCAAGAAGAAAAGTTACTTATCAACCCAACATTACACGAAGAATATAATAAATGTCTGGCAGAATATCTCAAACTTAACCAAATGGAAGAAGTGGATATCACTCAAGACAGCATCTACAACTCACCTTTTCACAACATCGTTCCACATCATGCCGTCATAAAGGACTCCAGTACAACCACAAAACTGCGTGTAGTCTTCAACGCATCATTTAAAACTTCGAATGGAACTTCGTTGAATGACCATCTTATGACTGGACCTAAGACACAAACAGATATTATAGCAATAGTTTTAAGGTGGAGAACACATAAAATTACCTTTACATCTGATATAGAAAAGATGTATAGACAAATCCACATTCATCCAGATGATGCATATTATCAAATGCTGTATTGGCGTGAAGATACAACAACACCAGTTAAACTCTACAAGGTTAAGGTTTTGATGTTTGGTACTGCTCCAGCTCCATATTTAGCGAACAGAACTCTCAAAAAACTTGCCTCTGACGAAGAATCAACATACCCACTAGCCGCCCAAATGATCCGTGAAGACATGTACATAGATGATTTAGTTTCAGGTGCTGACACATTAGAGGTAGCCAACGAAAAGTACCATCAAATTTCAACATTATTAACTTCAGTTGGATTTCATCTTCGTAAATGGATGAGTAATGACAGGGAATTTTTGAAATCCATTCCGGAAGAAGACCGAGAAACAAGTGTTTCTTTGACTTTCGGATCTCTGGATCACACGAAGACTCTTGGAATCAGTTGGTTCCCATCTACTGACTCATTTTCTTTCCAAAAGATCGTTCTCGACAATATCGTTACAAAACGTTCCATTCTTTCAACCATCGCTCGTCTTTTTGATCCATTAGGATGGATAGCACCTTGTATTATCAAGGCTAAGATCATCATGCAGCAATTATGGCTGAAGGGCCTCTCATGGGACGACAATATTCCAGTTGAATTACGACAAGAGTGGCTCTCTTTTCAAGAAGAGTTAGACATTTTAGAAGACATACACATTCCAAGATGGATAAACACTCAAACTGACATCAAACAAATAGAACTCCACGGATTCAGTGATGCATCACTTAAAGCGTATGGAGCTGTCGTCTACCTTAGAGTATTAGACAACCAGAACCTCATACACACTCATTTGCTCATTTCTAAAACAAAGGTAGCGCCTGTAAACACAATATCGTTACCGAGATTAGAACTTTGCGGAGATGTTATGCTGGCAAAACTTCTCGATTATACCCGATCAGTTCTTCCATTTAAAACCGTCCAATTATTTGCATGGACTGATTCTACAATAACCTTGAGCTGGATATCTGGATTACCATCAAAATGGAAGACATTCATAGCCAATAGAGTCACCGAAATTCAACGGTTGACCAATATAAGTGTATGGCGACATATCCCCACCAAATTAAACCCAGCGGATTTAATATCTCGTGGTATCCTTCCATCGAAATTGAAGATCAATACACTATGGTGGAATGGACCACACTTTCTTCATGAAAAATGGGATTTTTCAGTACCTAAACAACCTGCCCAATTAGAAACGGAAGAAGAAAAGAGACAAATCAAGATTCATGTCACCATCAAAGATGCTAATGGCATTCTTGATGTAGTTTGCAAAAAATCCAAGCTTATCAAGGTATTAAGAATCGTCGCCTTAGTAAACAGATTTATCTATAATTTAAGAAAGGATGATGTTTTAAGAATGAAGTCAGTTCTTTCACCCATAGAACTTGACATCGCATTGCGTACAACCATAAGGAGTGTTCAACAATTCATGTTTCCCGATGTCATAAAAGAACTCGAACTTACTAAGAGAACAAAGCTTAATAAATCTCTAAACATGTTTATTGATCGATCTGGTATTATAAGAATTGGTGGCCGACTACAAAATGCCAATCTTACATATGATCAAAAGCATCCTATTGCATTGAAACCAGATCATAACTTCTCGAAACTCATCATTGAAGATGCTCATGAGAAAACCCTACAT
Organism: Eupeodes corollae; assembly: GCF_945859685.1. NCBI lineage: Eukaryota > Metazoa > Arthropoda > Insecta > Diptera > Syrphidae > Eupeodes > Eupeodes corollae. Next base: position 16,937,635 of record NC_079147.1, on the reverse strand, counting down.
GGAGGTATCCAGCAAACAATCGCTTTTGTTCGAAATCAATTTTGGATTTTCAATATGAAAAGAACAGTGAAGAAGTGGTTGAGTAAATGCTTCACTTGTTTTAGTAATCAACCCAAATCAATGGAACAACTGATGGGAAACCTTCCTGCACCCAGAGTAAATATGTCACGACCATTCACTCACACTGGTGTAGACTATGCCGGCCCTTTGCAAGTTAAAACTTGGAAAGGAAGAAATTCCAAATATTAAAGGATATTTTGCAATTTTCATATGCCTCTCCACGAAAGCAATTCATCTTGAAGCTGTAACAGATCTCACAACTCAAGCCTTTATCGCCGCGTTCAGAAGATTTATATCTCGAAGAGGAATATGTTCAAATATTTATAGCGACTGCGGTACTAATTTCAAGGGTGCTAATACCGAACTTCAAAAGATGTTAAATGCAGCCAAACAGGATTATAAAGAAATAGCTGACTCACTAAGTAAATTGGGTACCAAGTGGAACTTTATTCCTCCTGCTTCTCCTCACTTTGGTGGTTTATGGGAAGCAGGAGTGAAATCAGTCAAATACCACTTAAAACGGATTGCCCGAAACCAAGCCCTAACATTCGAGGAGCTCACTACGCTTCTAACACAAATAGAAGCTTGTCTTAACTCGAGACCCCTTTGTCCCGTTACAGATAGCTTGGATGATTTTAACGCCCTAACACCAGCACACTTTTTGATCGGCACATCAATGCATACAGTCCCTGAAGCCAACCTACCAACTGAAAAGATAGGCTACTTGGACAGATGGAAACGACTACAAGCATTACTGCAGTCATTCTGGAAGGAATGGAGCGGAGAATATTTAACAAGGCTTCAAAATCGACCGAAATGGTTGAAAATCGAAAAACAACCTAAGATCGGAGATTTAGTCTTGCTGAGAGATGAAAGACTTCCACCGTCACAATGGTCCCTAGCAAGGATTGTTGAAACCTATCCAGGACAAGATGAATTGATCCGCGTTGTAAAAGTAAGAACCCAGAACAACGAATTCAAAAGGCCTATCACAAAAATCTGCCCACTCCCATCGAACAACATTGATACAGAAACCACAACAGTGTAAAGATCAACTTAAATTGAAAGAAAAAAAAAAATTAAAATACCGCAAAATTTGTGAAAAAAAAAACTTAAACCCAAACATATAAGAAACTGATAAAAATTATATCCAAACAAACCAGAATATATATACATCTATAGATATGTATAAATATATACGCACATACACACGCACACACACATATATTTTCAACACAATCAAAATTCGGTTAAACCAAATTACAATGTACTGAAAAAATCTTATATTATATTAAAATCACATTTAAAACACATTTACAAATCATTTAAATAAACTCAAAACATATACATCATATAATCAACACATTTATATAAAATTAATTATCAACACATATTTAAACAACTTCCACCCAAGCAAAAAAAAAAAAGGGGTGTTTTGTGCTCAAAATACAATCACAACTCAACTCAACACATACAGTCCACTAAAGAAATGCTAAAAGAGAAAACATACTAAATAGTCAAAATAAATTTAAAATTGATAAACTCATAATATAACCCAATTAAAATTATTAATATAAAATATAAAACTAAGTAATATAATCTAATTAAAATTACTAATATAAAATATAAAATCAAAAACAAACAAAATAAAACTCACATAAATAAATTCATCAAATTAACTGAGGTGGCAACCATAACAACACCTGAAAAAGAAAACAAACATATATACATATATTCAAACCATTATTGCGAAAAATAATTGCAACTTACCATCGTGCGTCGGCATCAGCAGCTTATCTATGCTTAACTATAATAATCACCAATCAACCTGTTTAAGAATGAAACAAAATATATGTACAAATGTATGTATAATAATTCACATATAAACAAAATAAATAGGAGGTATTCAATTAATAATGCCGCATGAAATATAAAGATATACACAGCTAAAAGTAAATTAAAATCACAACACTGGACAAAATCTCAATGACGCGAACCTCTTCAAAAGAAATTACACATTATGTACATAGTTAATTGAGGATCCAAAGTAAGAAATAACGGAAGAACATTTCAAACATATAGCACATAAATTATATTACACAGATTATGGTACACAAATTAAACACTTTAGATTGAATTAAATTATTTATTACTTACTGAAATATCAAAATAATAAGGAACAATTAACATATACTTACCAAACAAATAAATGAATGGAAAACGGAACATACACCGATCGCGATAATTATGTTTTTTATTTTTTTTACCAACAATAAAATATACATAAGTACTGCACAAAATAAACCTGAATGAAAAATAATGTCGGAATCGAAAGGAAACTGCATATGTTGTCTCGAGTATCGAACTTTCTTAAGCTTCGATTGCAATATGCAATTATAAGTCAGGGATGTCGTACAAAACTGACGTTAACTTTTTGTTAGTGTTTACATGATGCAAGGCAAAACGAAGGTTGAAATTTATTAACTATAATAGGTTTTGGTGAAGTAAATGAATTTGATACATACCTATATTGTTTAAAATAAATTGTAATTGAAAAGATAATTAATCACATCTCTCTTTGCATGTAATTTTCTAAAATAATACATTTGGTACCTCTTTAACGCTTATGGTCGACCAAAGTGATATGACCGTTTACCTTGTGCACTGGGGGAGGAGAATGTTGGATGCTGCCACAATCGGAATGTCAACTTACCATTAATCTAATGTGGGATTAAAAATCACCAACTGTTATACAAATTTCATAAAAAGAAGGTCAGATGGAGGTTATTACAAGAACCATGGACACTTCGGTTTAAATTGTGATTTGAAAAGGGTGTTTTCTAAAATAAAGAAAAATTTAATAAATTTGAAGTTTTGAGTTTCCTTTTATATTTTTTTATAACAAAATCAAACTTTTTGTGCAAAACAGGCTGTTTTTCCGATTATTCCACCAAAGATGTCTTAACTCCCTAGCTTGGCAATAAAATCGCCCAGGACAGTTTTGATATCGATCATATGTTTTGTCTAAGAGCTCGAAGAACATATCTTCGCTCTTGTAGTCTTTCTCTTCTGTGGGGGCGTTAGCACATATTAGGCTAATGTTGCTGAATTTAGCCTTGATGCGTATGGTCATGAGACGCTCATTGATGCACTCATAGCTCAAGTCTTGTTGGCTAAGTCTGTCTCCAATAACAAAGCCGTTTGCTGCCCCCAACAACTTTCAACTGTGGTTTTAACCCAATCTCCAGTTGAGGTGCTAAGCACCCGATGTTCATCACGGGGAGGTGAGAGTTCATAGACAGAGGTGGGTTTTGAGAAAAACCTGTGGACGCTTGTGTCCTCTTAAAGGCATACATGTCTACCATTTTAACATCTTACGAAGGAGAACACCGAACAGATTATTGATTATTGAAGCCATTAAACGGTCCTGGGCCCAAATTTTGCTCAATTATGTGACAGCATTCTATAAGTCCATACACCACAGGTAACTTGAAATAAATTCAGAAATTTGGAGGCAACACACATTACAGAAAATTATTTTAATAAATTCAAACCAGTATTAACCTAAGTCATAAGACTCTAGGTCTTCCCCATACCTAAAAAACAGTACTCGTACACAGGAATGGTTGAGAGTTGTAAGTTACTAGGCTCTAGTTCTCAACGGACTGTTGCGATAGCTAATTTATTTATAATACGGTATTTTCATTGGTATTTTCTTTACTTCAAAAAGTCTTAAGCGTAAATTTAGAACTTGTCCCTATTCATGTCCCACAAAAAACAGGTACTTTTTATGAACTTCTTCAAAAAAACCGCCACAAAACTTGTATTTAGGAACTTTATCCAAAATTTGTTTTGAAAACTAACCCTAATACATACCTAATTCATTCCTCATTTGAGTCTCTCCAAAAAAACCTAAGGGTTTGAAAAATATCGTCAATTATAAAACGAAAAAAAGCTTGTCACTAAGACATTTAAGTGTAGAACCTTGTTCTCGAAACAAGCACAACTGGAAACTAGGATTGTCAACCCTTTACTATTTATAAATAGCATACAATATTGATCTTCTAAGATGTATTTTGCGAGGAATTGACAAATCGTTCGGTAATAATTTATGTCACGAAAAAGTGCTTTCTCAAATTAGCCGTTCGGATTCGGCCTAAAATTGTAGGTTTCTTCCATTCCAGATACTCGCTTACAGGAATGGTTGAGAGTTGTAAGTCACTAGGCCCTGGTTCCCAACGGACTGTTGCGCAACCCAATTTGTTTATTTACGATGTATTTCGAAACTTTTATTACAATTGAGCAATTTTGTCAAAAAAATAGAATTGGTCACCATAGTTATTGTTATTCAGTTCTTTATGTTTTGTTCTCAAGACCAAACATAACATAATAAATTGTATTGCAGTTTGAATAACAGTATCATATTGAAAGTTTTGTTTTACGACATGTCACACACAAGGACAATTTTGAGAAGTAGGTGCTTATTTTTAAGGTACAAACTTTATTACACCGAAAGTTTAAGCTTTTGAAAAAGACAATAAGAAATAAGTCTAAAAATAGTGAACAAAGTTTTAAACAAAATCAAATACTAAATTAATCTAGTTGTTTTCCAAATTTGTAAATTTTTTATTATTTTAATTGGCCAATACTTTGTACTTATTTTTTTTTATAGCTAGGATAATTAACTGGTTATTTAAACCTTTACCAAAATAAGAATAAAGCTAGATGTCGAATTTCTGAAAAGTACTACTTTTTAATATTCCAATTTAAGATTATTTTATGGACAAAAATCTATTTTTTTAAATTATGGGTTATTTGTATTGAAACATTAAACTAGAATGGCGACTTTCTATCTTGTCTTGGCAAAATGCGTACAACCCTAACATAGGTATCAAATGAAAGAAATAGGATTTTTAGGTTTCGATATACTTTAGAAATTCAGTTTTTTGCGCAATTTAAGCTTGTAATTTTCGATATTGGTACCAATAAATAGATCAGAAAAAAGTCATTCCTAAGTAATTAAGAGTTAAGAATTCACCTGCTGCCAATTTAAATAGAGTGTTCGCATCATCAGCGTTATTCACTTTTATTCGCTAGAGCAGATGCTATTTTGAATTCTTTCATTTAATCATTTATTAAATTATTAGAAAATTCTTGTCGAAATAATTTAAAATCTCTTTTAAATCGGCAGTTTCAACGACCCATCTAAGAACTAATACTAATCTGACCTTAATTGATTGTACTATCGTTAGTTGAAAATTAGTTTCAAAAATAGATTCAGACATGCGATTTTTATAACCGTAATTACTATTCAGCAAATTGCATCTCTAAGGCCTCTATCTAACATCATCTAAAAAATTGCCTCACTAAAAAGATTCTTCATTATATGGACTTCAGATGTGGTTGCAGTGTGAGTCATGATAAAAGCGCTTAACCAAATTTAGTATTTATTATGGCTGTATGTCTTTTGTAAAAATTGTAAATGGGGCCTTTTTTGCAAATATTCTTTTCACAACAAAGACCACGTACACATATCAATATATTAAGGATTCAGAAAAACACTTGCGACATGAAATCATATAAAACGTTTTAAATTTTCATTTTTTTTTGTATGTATGAACATAACATTTAATTTATATTTTCAATTTAATAAATGAAAATTACATATTTGCATTGCGTATCGTTATATAATAATATATTATTTACTTCAAAGAACTTTGTTTGCAAATCGAAATTCAAATGACTATAAGTACCAAATTGAAATGGAATGAGGACTTTAAGATTATTTTTAATAAATATGATTTAAAATCATGAAAAATAAAATTTTTATTTTTAAAATCATGAAATGAAAATAAAAATAAAAATAAACCAGCTTGGTTGCGCTCATCAGAAGATGACCATTGCACTTTGTCTTGACGCATATTTTCTCGAATTTAAGATTAGTTAAATCAAAATAGACATTTTTTTTTTTAATTTTAGGAACTTTTAGTTTAGCCAAAACAAATCTTTAAGACTTTCCATTGAATGCTGTAAGTCTTAAAACCCTCAATTAGCTGTTGCAAATTGGAAGGATTATCTGACAACAGTACAATATCGTCAGCATTTAAGAGGGGGTTAATTCGAAGATCGTCTTAATTGGAAGTTTCGCATGAAGATCACTTAAAAACAGAACAAAAAGAAGAGAGCTTAGTACACATCGTTGACGAACACCTTTTTTAGTGGGGAAGAAGTCTGACGGATATTACTTGGTAAAGCATCTTCTTTAAGTTCCAATCTTTTACAACGAGTTTTTTTTTTAAATCGCATACTCCATTACCTTTCTTGGTAGCCTATGCTCCTCCATATTTAGTACTCTCACAATGTAGTCAACATTCAGCTTTAACATTGAAATAAACAGTAACGGAAGAACAGTTTCCAAATAAAAATATATTTGGGGCGTTTATCGGCAGAAAGATTGTTTTCCTTAAGAAAAAGCGTAATAGGCTTTCAACAAGCTCGCACTTCTGTACTCCCCATACTTGCGAACCATAAAACAGGCTAGCTTGCGCAGTAGCATTAAACACTCTACATTTTAAGTCAGCCGCTGTCAGTTTGAAAATTAAGTTTTGCTAAATAAATTTTTAGTCGAAAACAAATTTTTACCAATTTTAGTAGCATTTATTAAAGTTGGATGAACGAAAATAATTTGAAAACCCGAACATCAATTTTTACCAAATTTGTTTACTATTTCTTGTACATTATACTTTTTTTTATGAAAAAACTAACTGTTCGATTTCTATAAAAAAAACTACTCAATATTAAAACCAATATTTTTTGTGAAATAAAAAGTTTGAAGACAATACCTATTTTTATTGTTTGAGTCGAAAGTAAAATTTTACCAAGTTTTAGTATTGTTTTTTGGTTAGGTTTTAATTTTTGTAAAAAAACTGTCAATTCGATTTTTCTCAAAATTTACCTGAATGATGACAACAATATATTTAAGATAAAAGAATATTAAAGCCAATATATCAAGTTCTTGAAAAGATATTTGGGCCAAAAATCAATTTTTACCAACATTTATTATTTGTTTTGTTAAGGTTTTTATTTTTTTTAAATGTCAATTGGATTTTTCTCTAAATTTCTCAGAATGTTGAAAACAATATTTCTTATAAATAAAATTTAGTTGAAAACCTTTATCTCAAATGTTTGAAAAGATATTTGAGTCGACAGTCAATGTTTACCAACTTTTGTTAAATTTTATTTAATGGTTGTATTTTTTGTAAAAAAAACTGTCAATTCTATTTTTCTAAAACTGTTATTGAATGTTCTAAACAATATTTCTTATAAGTTGAAATTAATTGAAGGTCATAATCTCAAATATTTGAAAAGATATTTGAGTTGAAATTCAATTTTTACCAACTTTGAGTAATGTTTTTATTTTTTTATAAAAAAAACTATCAATTCAATTTTTATCAAAATCTTACCAGATGTTAAAAACTTTACTTTCCGTTGCACAAAATTGTTTGGGATATAAAATAATTTTGTATTCGTAAAATGTTCGAAGTGAAAACATTGGATTATAAGAAGCAAACGGAGTAAATTCTCAGAGCTGATGATCATTCAACAAAAAGCTGAACGACTGATAAGAGATCACCTGTTAAATTTGAATATTATTGGTGTAAGAAAAATTGGGAATCAACTTACTCCCAGTTCCTATTATAGCTTTCTTTTAGGATGCAAATAAAGGTAAAGACAAGGTATATAACTAATTAATTGAATATCTATCCCACTGAAATATCTGTTTCCTGAAAACTGTTTGTGTAACTAAACTTTGTTAAAAACTTTAAACCTAAACATTTGCAACATTTTAACACTATTTGCTTAACTATCAGAATAGTTTCATAAAAACTTTCAGCATTATGAAAATCATTTCAAATTTCAGTTATGCTTACGTAGAAAAACGCCATCCCACATAATGTTTGTACAGATTTTGATCATAACTGCAATCCTCTCAAAATTAAATCACATAATATTATTAATTTTAATACAACCAAAACATAGTTTTAATCCACAATGTAAACAATTTAAACAATCTAAAATTTTAGCGGACGCATCTGTTTTAACTTTGCTTCCTATTTGGTTTTGTTGCAGGTATATTAAGTGTAATTAAATTATTGAACAAACACAATATATTAACCACTTTCAAATGAATTTTCATCCTTGCATGAAATTTAATGCGAAATAATGAAAGAGCGGAGCGGGGTGTATTCTATGTTTAGCTTCCGAAGGATTAGTTTAATTATTATTTCCTTATTATGAAGGTGTATGGATTCATATTCGTATAGCATATGCAGGGTGGTTCAAAAGTAGCTTTGTATTTCAAATCATCAATAAATAGTGTCAAAATCGCATCTTCACCTTCTCGCGGTGCCCTCTGGATACCAAACAAACGACGAGCGTTGGATCCATTGGCTGAGTCACCTGAGTTAACTTTTCAGGAACTAGGAGCAAAAGAATAGAAATATAGCTCTGAATGCACCAGCTCTCGATTAAATCCAAGACACATATTGTGCGGCACACTAAACTATGGATAGAAGTAACTGACCTATTTATGGTACGAACATGAACTAACTAATCCACTCTCTTTCGAGGTCGGTCCTATGGATTCTGGGGAGGACCAATTATTGCTTAAAAAATATTGAGAGACGCAGTTCAAAGATACAAAAAAACTCCCCCAAACAAATTAACTTCAGGGGTTACATCATCAACAACCATAAACAATACTATAGATGTTAAAAACATTAGCGAAAAAGGAACCAGGATCAATGAACAGAGTCCCAACGAAGTCAAAGAGAAAGACCAATCAAAATCAAAGAACTACTTTGAAGAATGGCAAATTGAAATAGCGGCAAGAAAACAACTTGAAATTCTAGTTTAAAGTCTTCAGCGTCAAGTGAAAAACCTCAAAGAAAAAGTTTCCCTGCTTGACAAGAAAGATTCAGAATCCACGCTTCAGTTAAGTCCAAAATATATTGAACCTGAATATTAAACTGATGAAGAAGAGCTCTTGTTTGAAACTGAGAAAAAGAAAAATAAGCGTACCACAAAGAAACGTAAACGTAGTCCCGAGACTCGTTCAAGAAATAAAAAAAGCTCTAAAACCGAAAATAACAAAGACTTCATTACAGGAACTAAAGAAGCGAATAATGTGGTAGCTGTTGCTAAATCAATGTCTCACGCTAAAGGCAGCAAAAAAAATTACCACCAATTATGATTTCAGGATTTGCAATTTTTGGAGATCTTAAGAAAATAATGGAAAAATGTACTAAAAAAGCTTGCAAATACACATCGTACAACAAAGACAACTGGAAAGTCACGATATGTCACTGAAGAACTGAGCAGACACCAAATACAATGGTACTCATATGAGAACAATGCTACAAGGTCAATAAAAGTAGTAGCCACAGGTCTTCATTCCTCGTGCTCTCCCGACGAAATAGTAGAAGATCTTGTACAAAAAGGCTTCTAAGCCCTTGATGCAGCCAATCTATTTAACAATTAGACAATTAAAAACTCCTCTGGAGAATCGATGACAAGTAAGAGGTTACTACCTTTATTCATGCTTACTTTTGACAGCAAAAAAAGTCTCGAGGAGATTTATAAAATAAGATCAATCTAGAGCATAGCTGTTAAAATTGAACCACTCTGAAAATCTAAAGTTGTTTCGCAGTGCAAATGTTGCTAAGTTTTCGGTCATACCCAAAAATACTGCAACCGAGAGTTTGGTTGTGTAAAGTGCGAAGGAAAACTTGCAACTAAAAATTGTAATATGAGCAAAGATGAGAAAGCAAAATATGTGAACTGCCAGGGTAATCACCCGGCAACCTATAGAGGCTGCCCAGTTGCCAAAAAATTCCAAGAGTTCAGAAGCAAAAATACATCTGCTAGCGATAAACCAAGAAACACAGTAAATAACGATTTACGAGTAACTGCTGAAAACAATACTAAAAAGGAACCGAAAGCAATGAAAATAAAGCCTATTCTCAGATTGTTAAATATGTGCGGAAGAAGGAAGAGACTTTCTTAAAAGAAATGCTACAACTTATTCTTCAAAGATTTGATAAACAGGATTTGAATATCAAATCTAAGATGTTGCTCAAGCTTTTGACAAGGTTTGGCCTGAGGGACTTGAGTACAAAGGCAGTACTTTTAAATATTAAAATCGTACATCTCAGACCGATTGTTTAGAGTAAGGTTCGATCAAGGATACTTGGAATTGAAGAAAATAGAAGCCGGTGTACCACAAGGAAGTGTCCTAGGTCCTACCCTGTATTTACTATACACAAGTTATATTCCAGTTGGTAATCACATCATTATGGATACTTTTGCAAATGATACCGCAATTTTTGTACCCGACAAATGTGTCTTTAAGGCAGCAGTAAAGCTACAAAATGCCGTCGACACAGTGAGAGCTTGGACCGAAAAAATGGCGTATCAAACTCAATGAAACAAAATCTTCACATATAAACTTTACACATAAAAAGATAAACAATATTCCAATATTGATTAATAATCAAGCTGGACCTTACGCCAATATGGCCAAATTACTTAGAATACTTGAAAACTTTGGATGCAAAGCACCTCCCTGTTTTGCTTTGGGTCTGGAAATCCGAAGTGCTACCTTGGCTACAACGAGGTAGTGGTCCGAGTCGATGTTAGCTCCTCGGAAAGTTCGTACATCCATGATGCTGGAAGCGTGACTGGCGTCGATCGCAATATGGTCAATCCGGTTGACAGTAGATTGATCTGGAGAAGTCCAAGTTCCTTTGTGGATGTTGAGGTGTGGAAAACGCGTACTGGTTACCATGACGTTTCGTCCGCAGCAAAATCTATGAGCCTGAATACGATGTCGGAAGTGTTGTCGTGCAGGCTGTTTTCCCGATTATTCCACCAAAGATGCCTTCCCTTCCTAGCTTGGCATAAAAATCGCCCAGGACAGTTTTAATATAGTAGCTAGGACACTGATCATATGTATTGTCTAAGAGCTTGAAAAACAGTGCGCGCATATTAGGCTAATGTAGCCGCATTAAGCATTGATGCGTATGGTCATGAGCCGCTCATTGATGCACCTATAGCTTAAGAATTCTTGCCTAAGTCTGGTTCCAATGACGAAGTCGCATCCAAATAAGCGCTGTTGGTATTCGTGGTAGCAGTCACCATAGTAAATGTCACAGTTTTTCATCCTCTTTTTGCCTGGCCCATCCCATAGTATTTTCGAATGGCAGTGATGTCTGCTTTATAGCGCTCTAGGGCATCCGCTAATTCCTCGCCTGCACGTGGTCTGTTAAGGGACCTAACATTTCACCTGCATATCCGAATATCGTTGTCCTAAATTCGTTTGCGTTGGTTGTCAACAGTAAATCCGTCCGTATCCGAGGCTTGTTGGTGCTTCGCAACCATGAAACCCCGACGGCACAACCTCAAACTTGGAGGGCCAGATCCTAAGTATAACTCCAAGGATGAGGAGCCGGATAAAACAGCTCCTTATAGGCCTGGGCTCCGAATAAGTCGAAGAAGCCCTATAATGTGTTCACAAAGTAGTTAGATAGTTAGAGATGCCTTAGTGTAAAACACTTCTCCCCCCTCTCTCGTTTGCTGCCCCCAACAACTTTCCACTGGGTTTGGAACCCAATCTCCAGTTGAGGAACTAGGCACCCGATGTTCACCACGGGGAGGTGAGAGTAGGAGTTGATAGACAGAGGTGTTCTTTGAGAAAAACCTGTGGACGCTTGTGTCCTCTTCGATGCACATGTCTACCATTTGAACATCAGGAAAGTATTAAAAGTTTAAACTTCCCCGAAAGTGATTGTACAAAGTTAAGATAGAAAAATCTGAAATCGATCCTTCAAGATTGGCCCTGATGAAAAGGTGGTTTTAGTGGTTAAGAGTTTCTTACTACTTGGTATCGAATACTGCCAAGTGCCTTTTGAAGATTTCCTTCTGTCGAAAAAAAAATGATTGTGCTGCCTTGACATTTCTTTTGAATAATCTGCGTAAAAAAACGATCTCGAGGATCATCTGGCTTTATTTTTTTCTTTAATTGGATTTTTTGTGTGAAAACAGCCGAAATTCGGTTCTTGGAACTCTTCGCAAGAGATTTCCACATTCGCAGTAGATACGAGGTTTTCCAGCTCGATAAAAATCAGCTCCTTGTTGACAAAATAGTGCCACTAGTTTCGTAATCAAGAGCAAAGATGGTAGATTCCAAATACTCAAATGACGCCTATAAGCTTTTTGGCCCTGTCAAAGATACTTTAGTTCATTTTAATAAATCTCCCAAGATTGTTTCATAATTATCTTAAAAAAGAAAAGTTTACCTACAAATTAAAATCGAAGAGTTATGATTACTTCAAATACCATAAGGATGAATCTTTTGCAACACCTTATAAATTTAATTCTCATTCGGATCTATTACAAACTTAATATCACGGCATAATTTCTGCATAAACAAGCGTGACACCTTCAAATAATAGGATGTTGATGATTCCTTTATACGGTTAACACGAATGGCTCACTTTCTCACCTATACCTATCACACAAAGGGGGTGGGGACTATTTGTTTAAGAGACAATAATTAAGTCTTGCCCTTTTGTATTCCCAATAGTATACCCTATATGTATTTAATAAGCTTAACAGGTAGGTTATGGTTGGTTAACCACTGTGTGATATTCAATAAATGTCAGTTTACTGAAGGCAAAGATTATGACACATTCTTGATGGCTATAGGACACGATTAAGAAGGATCAAGTCTGTGTTATTATTGTGTGGGATCAGATTTCTTGGAACATACCTTAAATAAGATAATGTGAATAATACTTACTGTAAAAGACTGAAAAAAGTTGATTTTATTTGGTTAATATCCTTCAAGGACATACATAAGCAAAATTGCAGAACTATAGAAAAATTGTAATCGTTTTTATTTCGTTCATGTTTTCAAGGTTTATATGTGGTTTATGGGAACTTGAACATAACTCAATTTTATTTATGGCATTAAAATTATTTAAGAAAGTCCTTTCCAAAACATTTTCCACGAATCTCATAAAAGATTTTTTTTCTAATGTAATTCCAGGAATTATGGTGCTCAGTTTTATGTCCACAAAATTAAATTAATATTGCATTGATGATGATGAAGAGCCTTTAGGGACATTTGTTTTTTTTTTTTATTTTTTCATTGCATTCAGGCTGCAATTTTTTGCGCATTTTTAAACTTTAACCATACCATAGTGGGTTGGTTTGAAAAGTATAACTGTTTCAATCATTTATATATATAAATTTTAAGTGAATGCACTAAATAAAAAGCGCTATTCTATACAGCGAAAAAATATAAAATAGAAATTCTAAAATGTTGACGTAGAACTTGAAACAAAAACAAATAATTGCAGCTGAGGGGTTTTTCTAAATAATAAAAATAGTTATACTTATACAAAATTGAAAAGTGATTTATTTTATACGTAATATTTGAAATAATCAGCTTATTATTTAGGAAAAAAAACTATCTAATTAAAAAGATTTTAGGGGATTTTTTTAATAGGTTGATATTAATTTAAATTGAACTTGTCAACAAGCAAAATTTTAGACTTACTAGTAACCAACTTCTTTTTTCATCAGCTTCTACTACCTACTTCTTTTGTTAACAGCTTAAACTTAAAATCAATGGGCCTTACTAATAATCAAATTTAGTGTTAAGGTTAAAAGAAAATCTCAAGACTTTAGAAAATTCACATACCAATAACGAATTTAATATCCAGTTTAGTCGTTAGCAAAACGTCAAAATTTAATACACGGAAATCCATGTTTAAAGTCGAGCATTAAAAAAAAGTGTTGCCTAAGTGCTGTTTTATGGTACGTAAATTTGTATTTAATACTTAAATCTTATCTCAAGTTATCTGGTCGATTTCCATTGGTAATGGTATATTTGAGGCTGTGAATGCAAAAGTGGTGTATCCCACTTTTTGTAATTGGGTTTGAATCGACTAAAACAAGCACATAAGCTTTGAAAATAGTAAAGTTATTTTTTTTTTTGCAAAAATTAGATATTCAAGAATATAAAACTATGTTTTAAATAATGTATTTCCCTAAGACAAAAATATGAGAGACAAAATAAGCCAATTTTTCAAAATAAGGTTATGTCACTTTCAAATTTTTGTTCTAAAGCCTAGTACGCAGATCACGCTAAATTATAGCTTTCATACAAAATTATCTCAAAAATGTAGGTAAAGAATTTTGTATGGGAGCTAAAATTTAGCACGATCTGCGTTCTAGGCTTAAAGTAAAAATGAAGTACTTAATTTAGAAGTACTTTATTTATTAGGGGTATTCACGATTCGATGCAATTAGTCTAGTATCATTGCAAAGTGTAACGTTGAAACATTTTCTTCCAAACTGACAACGACACCAGACAAATTTTATACTCCATCTTGCGAATCGGAAAGAAGCTCTCGGGACAGTCAAAAGGAGAAGTTACCCATGTTGTATACTCTTTTTTTCATTCCTACTGAAACTGAACAAAAAGCAACGAAACGCAATTATAAACGCATCATTTGACATAATTGTATTCGCTTATTTTCGTATTTGGGGTTTACACTGCAGTATGTAATTTATATATTTCAAATGATCGAATATAATACTAAAAAAGGGCTTTGGAGAGCTTATGTAATGTTTGCTTAAATATTTAGTGCGTTATAGTATTACGATCGTTGATTTTACTTTAAATACGTGGCTAATTTGTTGATTCCGTTTTATATATTTAAGAAATATATTTCCTTGTGAAAAAGATGGTGTTATAAATTAAAATTTAATTTAAAAGTCACTTCGACACTTCAAATCAATTGTCGTACTTGAATATAATACAAGTACTAAAATACTTGATGTTAAAAAGAACACGGCAATACTGAACTTTGACAGTTTTTACTTTTGTTTGTTTTGTATTTTGTGCCTGTTTCTGAAATTTGTGCAGAGAAAAATAAATTGTATGATTGTATGACTTCCAAGAATTTTGTATGATTTTCTATCGAAATTCTTGGAAGTGTTACATACAAACTACTGTCATTTCATAACTACTCTCTTGATTGGAATGGTTCAAAGGGTTCGGAGTTTTAATTTATGTCTGCTAACTGATTCCGTAAACTCTATTAAATTCAAAAAATTATTTCAAAAAATGTCCATCTAAAAATTGTTTGAACACTGGATTGCGGATGAGATTGCGGAAGAGAATTTGGATTAGATTTTACTCTTGTGGAGCCTCAGGGTCATGGGCTGGATGTTGGATTGTTGGTCTCCATTAGATTTTCTGATGACTTGCCGATAGTCCTGTCATCGGAAATGTCCAATGGAGACCCCAGGTTACTAAAAAAATGTAAAATCACCGTTTGAACCATCCTTTGAAATATTGTGCAATATTGCGATTGCAACAATTGTTGCTTTGGCTGTGTCATAGTTGATGTTGATGCCATTAAAACACGCACGAAATTTGTTTTTGAGCTGACCAAATAGTTGTTCCACCGTTATTCTTGTTCGAATATGCGCTTTGTTGTAGCGCTGTTCTGCTGGACTTAATTCAGCCGATATTCTAAATGGTGTCATCAATATTTTTGAACATGCGTACCCACCGTCGCCCAAAACAACTCCTCCCCTTAAATCTACATTTTGCAAATGGTTTGCTATAGCAGATTCACGCCATATTCTTGAATCATGAGCTGATCCTCTCCATCTAGCAACTATGTCTAGAATTTTGCCATGCGCGTCACAAACAACCTGTAGGTACAAAATCATTTTTTGAAAGACTTTTTTCAGAAAAATGAACACCTACCTGAACATTAATTGAATAGAAATTCTTTCGGCATCTATGGCGAGAACCGAACTCGCCACCTGGGTTTTTAATTTTAATGTGGGTGCAGTCTACCGCTGCAATGCACTGAGGGAACCTAGCAATGCTAAAAAAATCTTGCTTCATTCTTTGAAGGCTTCGAGTGTCTGTTGAAAACCTGATAAATGTTCTTTTTTTTGAAGCCAGTGCTGTAACAAACTTTCTCACGCAATTGCTCACAGATTGTTGAGAAATGTTATGAAGATCACCTTATAAAAATGAAATTAAGTGGGATTGGAAAAAAAGGACGTGACGTATGTATGAGACAACTACCGGTATCACTTTGGTACGATCCTTTGCCCAGGTATCGTAACGAGACCAGAACAATGAGCTCAGGGGAAAGTGCTCCCCCTCGATTTGATCGGGAGGCTAAATCGTCGCTCACAGCTTCGATGATGAATCTAGCATTTTGTTTAGTGAATCTGTAGATACGATAAAGACTTGAAAATAATTTCAAATAATAAGAAGGGAACTAATAAACCAAAACCCACCTGTAGTGACCAAAGAATTCATTTTCATCATATTTTGTAAATGGATCTATCCTTTCTTTATACATTTTCACTCTACGAGATGAAGAAGTTTCTGCGATTATTTCAAAATCTAGAAACAGACCTTCGTCAATTGAACTCATTTTTCAAAACTTGTATTTATATTTTTGCTTTTGCATAATAACAAAAAATTGATCTTTGACAGTTCTGACAGTTCAAGCAATTTTTGTTCTTATTTGTAGTAGATTTTGTAATAGATTCAAGGAAAATCTTGAGACTAGTAAGTGAGAGGGTAAAATTGTTTATTGGTACCATTTTATTAAAACTCAGCACTTTGTTTTAACCTTCCAGTTAACTAATAGTCGACATTAGCGTTTGATTATTAGTAAGGCCCAATATGTATAAAACTGAAATCAAGCAAGACATGTGCATTCAAGAGGACACAAGCGTAAACAGGTTTTTTTCAAAACCCACCTCTGTCTATTAACTCTTACTCTCACCGCCCCGTGGTGAACATCGGGTGCCTAGTACCTCAACTGGAGATTTGGTTCCAACCCCAGTGGAAAGTTGTTGGGGGCAGCAAACGACATAAGGGGGGAGAAGTGTTTCCACTAAGGCACTTCTCCTTATCCAGACGGCAGCGGAGGAATTCCCGAGATGGAATTAACGGTAGCGTCTACAGTTCCAGTAAGGTTGCACTACTTAGTGAACACCTTTCTTCGAGCCCAGGTCTATATGGAGCGGCTTTATCCGGCTCCCCATCCTTGGAGTTATACTAAGAATTTGGCACTCCAGGTTGGGGGTTGTGCCGTTGTCGGGGTTGCCTGGCCCCGTAAAAGCTTCATAGTCGCGAAGCACCAAAAAGTCTAGGATACGGACTGATTTACTGTTGACAACCAACGGAAATGAATTAAAGACAACGAACTTCGAATATACACGTGGAATGTTAGATACTTTACAGACCACGTGCGGCCGAAGAATTAGCGGAGGCACTAAACTGCTATAATGCAGACATCACCGCCATCTAGGAAATACAATGGGATGGGCCGGGTAAAAGGAGGATGAAAAACTGCGATATTAACTATGGTGACTGCTACCACGAAAACCAACAGCTCTTATTTGGATGCCTCTATGAGCAGAAGAGGCGAGAGGAACGCCGACTTCTCCAGAAGAAAACGAGAGGGCATGAGAAGCGTGCGGTCGAAGATGTTGAGAGGTTTAAAAGTAGCAATGAAGTTTAAAAGTTTTATGAACAGTTGAAACGAAATTTACAGGAACATAAACCTAGAACTGAAGACTGCAAAGACGAAAGTGGAATTATCATAGTAGAACCGCAGTCAATGCTGAGGATATGGAAGGACCACTTCTGCAGACTGTATAACGGCGACGACGAACTAAATTCCGCTGTCAGGCAGGATGATCCATTCAACATATACGATGAAAGCCATCAATCCCGTCCTCCCGACTTAGACCATCTAAGCTGATTATCTAATAAGATAAGTTGGATAGGAGCATGTACCAACTTATCTGTAAGATATGGCCGGAAGAAATTATACCCGCTGAATAGAACCAGAGTATTGTTTGCCCGATCCTGAAAAAAGAAGACCCTCTAAACTACACCAACTATAGAGGAATCAGTCTACTTAACATCGTCTATAAAATCTTCTCTGCCGTAATATGTGAACGTTTAAAGCCCATCGTCTACAACGTGACAGGTCATTATCAGTGTGGTTTTAGACCAGAAAAGTCCACAGTTAATCACATATTCACATTATGGCAGATCCTGGAAAAACCCAAGAACACCATCTTTTCATCGATTTCAAGGCCGCATATGACAGTATCTACAGGGACGAGCTGTATAGAGCCATGTCTAGTTTTGGCATTCCTGCCAAACTCGTCCGTTTGTGCAGGATGACCATGGAGAATTCACGCTGCTCCATAGAGGAATGAGGTTAAAACAAAGTTCATGCTGTCGTCAAGATTGGTCCTACAGCAGCGACGCCGACGGACGCCTTGGTCAAAAGGTGGCCGTCAACAGACGTAACTTTGAGCTAGTTGTCAAGCGACCAGAGTGTCATTATATAAGACCCTCATCATCATTTCTTCAGGAAGGGGATTAACTTTTAAAAACAACGTATGATTCCAACCAACTTTCAGTTTTTGTTTAAGATAATGAACAAAAATTAACCGACGAACAGCGACTTGCTTACAACACTATAGTTGACAACGTGTTGCAGAGCATTGGAAAAATGTTCTTTCTCGATTCTCCTGGCGGTACTAGAAAAACGTTATCGATCAATCTTTTGCTTGCTAAATTTAGAATGCAAGTAAGATTGCATCATCTGGCATTTGGAAATGGAAAAACTGCTCACGCAACTTTAAAATTGTCTTTAGATTTGCAAAGCCAAGAGCGTCCATTTTGTAGTATCTCGAAACAAAGCTTACTAGCTAAAATGCTTAAAGAAACGACGTATATTTTGTAAGACGAATCGACTATGGTTAATAAAGGTGGGCCTGAAGCTCTTACACTTAGATATTGTAGAGTTGATGAACGTCCCATGGGAGGTGTTGTAATATTGTTCGCTGGTGATTTTTGCAAACATTGGCAGTTGTGGTTAGAAGTACAAAAAGTGATAAAATAAATGCTTGTTTAAAATCGTCGTTTCTGTCAAACTTTTAAGATTGACCACAAATATGCGCGTACTGAGTAGTGATAATAATGCAACACAATTTTCAAGAACTATTTTGGTTATAGGAAATGGAAATATTTTATATAATGAAGGTGAAGTGCTAATAGAACCAACATTTACAAGTAGCGTCATTTGACAAGACGAATCAAAAGTTAATGTTTACCAGCAAGACACCGAAATTTCAGAGAAAACGGATGATTAGTTACAAGAACGAGCGATTTTAGTACCTAAAAACGTTTTTGTTAAAAGTGTAAATAAAAAAAATCTAGGATGCGACCCACACTGATAACTTCCCATTTCGTCCTCCTATTTGTGTTTCTTAATAGTTTGTAGGTTTGCGTGTTGGGTTAAAAAAGTTGTCAATTGAATTATTCTTACAAATTTTAAAATTACCAATAATATTTTTTATATAAAGAATTAGTTTAGTTTGAAAATCTAGTTTTGTTAAAAAGACTTTTATCGAAAACAATTTTTTACCAAGTTTAGTACAATTTCTTAAATATTTACAAATTAGATGAATGAAATTAATTTGAGAGATATCAAGAACCGAACATCAATTTTTACCAAATTTGTGTAAATTTTAATATTTTATGAAAAAACTTACTGTTGGATTTTTATAAAAAAAAACTAGTAGATATCAAAAACAAAATTTTCTATTTGAGTACATTTTAAAATAGTTTTAGTATTGTTTTTTGTTAGGTTTTTATTTTTTATAAAAAAAACTATCAATTAGAATTTCCTCAAACTTTTACTGAGTGTTGACAACAATACATTTTAAAATAAAAAAGTAGTTTCAAGCCAATATTTTAAAGTTTCGAAAGGAGGTTTGAGTCTAGTTAAATTTTTAACAACTCTTATTAATTTTTTGTTTATATTTTTATTTTTTGTAAAACAAAACTGTAAATTCAATTTTTCTCAAAATGTTTCCGAATGTTAAAAAGAATATTTCTTGTAAGCCAAAATTAGATAGAAGCCATAATGTTGTAAAATTAACAAACCGAATTATATTACGATACTAAATTATGATTAAATGATGAATAATGTTTTTGACAACTGATACAATTTTGAAAAAAAAAATCGAATTGACAGTTTTTTTTACAAAAAATTAAAAACAAAAAAAAAAAGGGTTTTCGACTCAAATTTCTTTTCAAAAAAGGTTGGTTTGTTAATTTTACCACCGAAAGCTGTCACCTACTGGGTGACTCAGTTTGGGGGTGGATTTGAAAAAAAGGTAGATTTTATTAATCGAAATTAATTATAAATTTAATAAAAGGTACTACACAGGGGCGTAGCAAAAAATAATGAAAATGGGCGCCAGGAAGTATTATGGTACTTACCATCACCAATCAAGATAAATAATAATAAAAAAGCGGAAATTTACTTCCCAATTAAAATGCAATTCGAGATTTATTTTTCACCTAGAAATTTTAACATATTGTATTTTATATCTGGGAAACCTTTATAAATATAGGAATAAAACCCAGAATTGTTTCCAAAAAATATTTGTACAATTTAAATTGATACCAAGAACAAAAAAAGAAAAAGAACAATTGGTTGTGCACAAAGGACACAAAGAAAATTCACCTTGGGAAAGTTCCCGAAGAACAAAGGAACAAAGGTCGAGGGTCCCGCAATCTCGGAAGACATAGGAAGCGACCGAAAGTCTATGGGTTGAATCTTGGCTCTTTATAGCCAACCAAAAATTACAAGCAAAGGTAAAAAAAACTCGCTCAACAAAAAAATGTACTTGGCTTCCTTGGTTCAAAAATATCGATTCTGCCTCCCCTTTTCCTCTCTTCTCAATCACGCCTTCCTCAAAATTTGTATGTTTTTCTTTTTTCAATTTAAATTTAGTTCTCATCCAACACAAAACTAACACGATTGTTCTTTTTTTTCCAAAAATGTTTCACTACTTTTTTTTTCGACCTCACTCTCTTAGCTTCTCTCAAAAAGTTCCATATTCATAGCGAACTTCCCTCATCCAAGAGACCACGACAAGTATGCCATCCTACTCTACTCTAACCTTTTGTTATGATCTGGTGCTCTCTTTCAGTCTAACTGCAATACCCGGCTTTATCGCTGGGGTGCATGCCGATTTCAAAAATCAGTCAAACCTTTGTGGTCTCTTTC
Organism: Eupeodes corollae; assembly: GCF_945859685.1. Taxonomy (NCBI): domain Eukaryota; kingdom Metazoa; phylum Arthropoda; class Insecta; order Diptera; family Syrphidae; genus Eupeodes; species Eupeodes corollae. The sequence continues at coordinate 16,916,363 of NC_079147.1, read as the reverse complement.
ACATTGGTGATTTGAACACCAACCTTGGCTTAATGGACAAGTTCAGCTCTTATCCATCGAATCCAATTGGGCTAAAAAGAAAACGAAAATTTTTTGAGAGTTCGCGAATTAAATCTCCCAGCCCAAACCGGCCCATAGTTCACAATTTAGACTATAAACCCTTAGACTTCTAATGCAGGCAATTTTAGGCTAAGGTAAAAACACAAATTTCTACAGTAAATGAAAATGTGGGCCCTCTGTCATACAACCGCATTACCACTGAAACCTATTTTGTTTGCTTTTCCAAAATACAATAAGAGCAGACACTGACTGATGGAAAGCAGGATTCTACTGAACTCTCAAAATATTTTGGAGCCGCAACTACGAAAAAAAGGAAAAAGGATATGAGGTAGGCTAGTGAAACTTGTTCTGGTAAATTTTACCGCAACAATAATCTCAAAGTTTTGAAAAGATATTTGAGTCAGAAATCAATTTGTACCAACTTTTGTTAAATTTTCTTTTAAGTTTTTATTTTTTGTAAAAAAAATGTCTATTCCATTTTTCTCAAAATTTTACCAAATATTAAAACCTTTATTTTTGGTTGTACGAAATTAGTTTGGGGATAAAATAATTTTGTAAATTTGATTTTTTTTTTCAAAATATATACTTGTTTGGTATATTATATCTACTAATATTATAAAGAGGAAAGATTTGTATTTTGTATGTTACGAATAAACTCAAAAAGTACTGGACCGATTTTAATAATTCTTTTTTCATTAGAAAGCTACATTATCACTGAGTAACATAGGCTATATTTAGTACTAGATTACTATAGAAATCTTTACAAATTCCTATTAAAACCAACCGAAGGTGTAAAAAAATTAGCCATAAAATGTCTTTCATCGCATACGCTATGAACAATAAAACAAAACAAAAAGTTATTATAAGTGAAAACAGGTCAAATATATCCATTTTAATCCTTACCTGACATAGCTAATGTTAGAAAGATACACAATCGGTTTTCCCAACACCAGCACATACACCTTCGATAGTATGATACATAAATGAGGTCTTTTTTCATAATGGATTTTTAAAGGCGATCCAATGTGATCGCATGTGTGTGTATGGTTTTTTCCGTGCTGTTCATTGATTGAATGTGACCAGCCTCTGCTCTTCTTTTATTTTTTGTGTCATTTTTTTATTTTATAAATTAAAATACCTCTTATGTATTTTTTAAATAAATGTATTGTTTTGAAATATGAAAATTGCAACTTCATCTTTATTTTGTTCTTCTAAAAACATAAAAAAGTTATGTTTAGCGTAGTATAAGAAACAGTACTTTTTACTTCTTGCGTACGTATTTAAAACAGCTGGTAACACTAAAATGCAATTAGGGCTGGAATAGGAATTGTAACTCTTTTTCTTCCTTCTCTTTTACACTGTAACTATTCTTACTACCATCTATTTCTCGTGTTTGTGTGACATAGGGGTAATTTAAAACATGAACTCAGAAGGAAAACGTGGAGAGTGTCTCTGCTCATTATTAAATATACTCTCATTTGCGCTGTCGGCTCCTTACGCAGTGGACGCAAGCGACATTGAAGATTTAGAGTTTTTTAAACACATTTGTATGCTTCACTTCAAAAGTTCTTTTCAGAGCTACTTAATTTTAGTATTTATCACACTTTTTCATATTTCTCAAAGTTCTTTTCAGAAATATCTCTTTGAACTTGAATAATTTCTTTGTTATTATTATTTAAAATAAATATCCTTCATAGCAATATGCCTAGAAGAAGAAGGTCGCAGCTATCTAAGAATAGTTACCAAGCGAGATTAGTAAAAGTTCGTCGTATTGGAGAGTCTTCTTCTGAAAATGCAGATCGTCTGGAAATTATGAGAGTGTACGCTTCCCAATCGCGAGCCAGAGAATTAAGCGTCGAACGTTCAATTCGTCTTGCAGAACAAAATGCAAGATACGAACGACAGTCAAGTGCTGAGCGCTCTCAGCGACTTGAAGAAAATAGAGCTAGGAACTCGCGAACGCGTGCACGGGAATCTAGCACTGAACGCTCGCAGCGGCTTTTGACACAGCGAGATAGACAACGGTCGTTAAGAGCTAGGACGCGCAATAGAATTTTAGCGCATAGTAATAGGTCGGCATTTAGTTACGATCCTCAAATTGAATATGCTCATCAAAACAGCATCCAAATCGGAGCAATGAATAAGATGTGTCCGATATGTTTCGCTAAAAAATGGGCTGAGGAAGCGAAAGGTATGTGCTGTGCATCTGAAAAGGTTGTTCTCCCTAACATTGATGAGCCACCAGAACCAATTAAAATCTTTTGACAAATAATCATATACTATCCGCGCATTTTTTGAATAACGTACGTAGATACAATAGCCTTTTTCAAATGACTTCCTTTGGGGCAAAAGAAATTAAGGAGGGTCATTTTATGCCTACCTTTAAGGTGGAAGGACAAGTTTATCATCTCATAGGTAGCCTTTTACCGCCATCAGGACAAATTCCCCAATTTTTGCAGATATATTTTATTTCCGATGCTGATCAACTATCATTGCGATCAAACACGGCTCCCATGCTAAAACTAAATTTGATAAACGAATTGCAGACCATGTTGAATAGCCACAATGTTTACATACGAAGTTTTAAACATAGTATTGAACTCAATACCCCCGACAGTTTGAAATTGATCATTTACTCTGATCGCACACCCCATACAGAACACAGAGGAAGATATAACGCCCCTTCAATAAATGAAGTGGCCGTTCTCTTGGTTGATGAAGACAAAGGACCCAGGGATATAGTACTGAACGGTAGAGACGGACAACTAAAACGAGTGTCGGAATTACATCGAGCATATGATCCGCTACAATATCCGTTGATGTTTGCATCAGGAGACGATGGATATTATTTAACTATTCCTCAGCAGAATTCCTCAAGAAATAAGACTGTGTCATGTATGCAATATTATGCATACCGTTTAATGATTGGGGCCAACTGTTTTAATGCACTCCATTATTACAAAGATTTGTTTAATCAATATTGTGTGGATATGATGGCGAAGATGATTTCCGAAAGGTTAAATTTTGTTTATCGAAACCAACAAAAGCTTAGAGCGGATGACTATATTCATTTAAGGGATGCTTTAAACCAAGACGCAAGGGTAATTGCAGCTAATATCGGACAGCATGTCATCTTGCCGTCATCATTTACTGGTTCTCCAAGGTATCTCCACGAAAAGACACAAGATGCAATGACATACGTGCGCAATTATGGAAGGCCAGATCTTTTCATAACTTTCACCTGTAATCCAGATTGGCAAGAAATAAAACAGGAACTTTTTCCCGGTCAACGGTCTTTCGACCGGCATGACATCATAGCTCGAGTGTTTCACTTAAAAATGAAGAAAATGATAAAAATATTAACAAAAGACGCGATTTTTGGGCCGGTTAAATGTTATATGCTTACTGTTGAGTGGCAAAAAAGAGGATTGCCGCATTGTCATATGTTGCTTTGGTTGAACTCAAAAGTACAACCCGATGAAATTGATAAAATAATAGTTGCCGAACTACCTAATAAAGACGAAGACCCAGTATTATTTGAGATAGTCACAAAGAATATGGTACATGGACCATGTGGACAAGAAAATTTGACTTCTCCGTGCATGAAAAATGGGATATGTACAAAAAAATATCCACGACGTTTCGTGACTGAAACCAAGACCGGTGAGGATGGGTATCCCGTTTATCGACGACGCGATATCGACAACGGAGGGCAGATTGCTGCATTGAAAGTCCGAGGGCGTACGGTTAATATAGACAACAGATGGATCGTTCCATATTCCCCAATACTATGTCGATCTTTTAATGCTCATATTAATGTTGAATATTGTCATTCCGTACAAGCCATAAAATACATATGTAAATACATTAACAAAGGATCGGATCATGCAACTTTCAGTGTCAGAAATGCTCACGATGAAGTTGAAAATTATTTGAACGGCCGGTACATAAGTACATCTGAAGCAGTGTGGAGGATATTAGAGTTTCCTATACATGACAGACACCCTACCGTAGTACACCTAGCAGTACACCTTGAGAATGGACAACGAGTGTACTTCTCAGCGGAAAATATAGCGCAAAATCCACCAAAAACGACACTTACGGCGTTTTTTGACCTATGCCACAGTGATGGTTTTGCTAAAACACTACTCTATCACGAAGTTCCTCATTATTATACATGGGCTAACAATAAATTTTCTAGAAGGAAACGTGGCCAAGAAGTAGTTGGACATCCCGGTATAAAAAAAGATGCGGCACTGGGAAGAGTATACAGCGTTCATCCTTCCCAGTCAGAGTGTTTTTATCTCAGGATACTGCTTCATCATGTACGTGGCCCAACATCGTTCCAAGATTTAAAAACCGTTGACGGAGTTGTTAAAGAAACTTACCAAGCCGCTTGCCGAGAAAGGGGTTTGCTAGAAGATGATAACCAATGGGAAACTACTTTGAGAGAAGCTTCGATTTCTCAATGTCCGTTAAGGCTGAGAGAGTTGTTTGTGGTAATATTATTATTTTGTTTTCCCTCGGAACCTCTCAAATTATGGGACACGTTTAAAGATGATTTGTGTGAAGACATCAGACATATAGCCCAAGAACAAGGTTCCGATTATGATGTATATAACAAAGGTTTGATACAAATCGAAAACAAACTTTTAGAATTAAATGACAAAAGTTTAAGAGACTTTGGATTACCTTCTCCGAATCGCTCACAAAATGTAGTTGATGCCATACCGTGCCGTATATATGATGTTAACGACACGAGTTGTCAGAATTTGTCAATTCCAATGTACCCAAGTTAGTGGCAGATCAAAAAATAGCGTACGATGCTATAATTGAAAGTGTGGAAAATAACAGTGGTCAACTTTTTTTTTTGGACGCGCCCGGTGGCACGGGTAAAACCTTTCTTGCCAATTTAGTATTGTCAAAAGTACGATTATCCGGAAGAAAAGCACTGGCTGTAGCATCGTCAGGAATTGCTGCAACCCTATTATATGATGGGAAAACGGCTCACTCTACGTTTAAATTACCGTTGACTGTTTCTTTAGATCAACAGTCTGTATGTTCAATCCGTAAAAATGGTACACTGGGAAAGCTCTTACAGGACACGTCGCTGATTATTTGGGATGAGTGCACCATGAGCCATAGAGCTCATGTAGAAGCAGTGGACCGCACATTAAAAGATATAAGAAACTCATGCAATATGATGGGTGGCCTAACTTTTGTTTTCGCTGGAGACTTTCGCCAAACTCTACCAGTTGTAACAAAAGGTACACGTGCCGACGTTATTAAAGCGTGCCTTAAATCATCACCTTTGTGGCTATCAATTAAAACTCTCAATTTGCGCACGAATATGAGAGCACATTTATGCAATAACCGCGGTGGTAATTTCTCAGAAAATATACTTAAATTAGGAGACGGAAAATTTACTACTCCAATTGCAAACAGCTCCCAAGTACTTTTGGATATTGGATTGGCCCAAACTGTTCACAGTCTAGAAATTCATATAGACAAAATCTATCCCGACATCAACAATCTTACAGTAAGAAATTTCCATTGGCTCTGTTCGAGAGCGATATTGTCACCCAGAAACGACTCAGTAAATGAGATAAACAAAATTATTATTGAAAAAGTACCAGGTGATTTTAAATGTTACAAATCTGTTGACACCGTGTGCAACATCGAAGATACAGTGCACTACCCACAGGAATTTTTAAATTCCCTCAATCCTGCTGGCTTGCCACCCCATGAACTAAAATTAAAAATAGGCACGCCTGTTATGCTTTTAAGAAATTTAAGCCCTCCCAATATGTGTAATGGTACAAGACTTTTGATCAAAGAATTAAGAGATAATGTAATTGTAGCAACAATCATTACGGGTCCCGCGGCCGGTCAGCTCGCACATGTTCCACGGATCCCGATGATACCAACTGATTTGCCCATATCTTTTAAACGGTTACAGTTCCCTTTAAAAATATCCTTTGCCCTTA